>NW_019729212.1:125851-143800 GCF_002891405.2 Cryptotermes secundus | reverse complement strand
AAGACAAAAAAAAAGCTACCTTCCACCAGCACGCCAGGGTCGGCACCGGTCGGCACTGTCGTTCCTGCAGTGCTCCCTCTCCCTTGCAGCCTCGCGTGTAGCTTCCTATGTGCGCATGCGCACAGTCAACAAACACCTCGCCTTTGGAACTGTGAAACTCACAGTTCCATACAAAGATTTGGCTACTGACATTAAGCTTAAGGATTATATATTGTATTGTACAAGTATAAAGAAAGAATTAAAGGAAAAAGGACTCACAATAAATGTTATCGATAATATCAAGTGGAAATTGGGGGGGCTGCAGTTCCGCAGTGCCTATACACGGGCCGCCCCTGCGTACGAGTCTGGCTCGCGAGTACGACTCGGCTCGACTTCCAATGAGCACACACGTATGTTTGTGGGTTACCACGCTCATACGTGTGTGGTGAAATTAATCCGAGCCCAGCTCCTCGCCGAGCCGGACTCGCGAGCCAGACTCGTACGTGTATGGGCCGCCTCAGACCTATAGCAGCAATTTCCTGCAGTGTTACCCTAAAGCCAGTTTCACATCTCACAAATCTATGTTTATGTAACAATGTGTATGAAATGACTGGATATCAGAGGACTATATAAATAAGTTTCCCATAAAATTAAGTGAGAAGACAGTGTACTGTTGGTAACATCATATAAAGCCCCATAGAGTAGATAGAAAACGTGTAACATGATCTGGCGATTTAGTCCACCTTCTCCATGTGACAGACGAAGCGTACTTACAGGAACGGAGCGCTGTCCCAGTTGTAATAGAATGAAATGTATTAAAAACACAACCGAATATACTGACGTAATGTGTATCGTCCATAACTACTGACAGAACGTTTACTGACGTTTTCCAGCTTTTAAAACCCTCTCTCCAGATATATCTGTTACCAAAATCAAATCATCTCCCTGTATTTCTCTCTCTGTCAGGACATATACATACATACAATTCTTGCAAGCGTGAAATTTGTCATTATCATTACGCAATTTTCTATTACCGTAACAACGAATTTTCAAGCGTTAACACTTCGCATGGACCTAGGTCATGTAGCAGCTAAAGGAGTGTTCACTATTTGGTTCTGTGCATTGTCTCTATGCTGTGAGTACGGACAGTATGTTTATGTCAATATATGAATTGTATCATACTGTATGAAGGAGAAAGTTTGAAAGGCAAATAACGCAAAATTATCCCTCTCATTAATTAATTATGTCTTGTAGGGGAGTGGTCTTGAGGTGATAAGTATTATCCATGTAATGCAGGCGTGTAAGAAACATACACGTGTCTCTTTCTTTAGAAGCGCAGCTCACGATATATTGTGAACGACGGATAAACAAACACCACACTTCGCGTTTTAATGTAGCACAAAATATTCAAATTGTAATTTCTCGAGCACTGTACTTCTGACTTTTCAACATGGAACAAAACAACATTTAGAATCACAGTACGTAACTGCTCGTCTTACATCTCTTTTTGTGTCACGAAGCTAATGAAATGCGTTTATGGGACATTCTCGGTTACCCTAGTTAATCGCTTGGAATTTATTTGTGTTTCCCTCCACGATAAAGCAATAACAGTCGAACAAATGGCAGTCAAAAAAGCAATACAGTAGCTAGCCGTTAACAGCCTTGAATCATAAAACTCATTCTGGTAGTGACTAACAATTCAGTTATTTGAAAAGCTCTCATTCGAATCTCCTGAGCTGAATACTGGACCTCCATTCGCAAGGTCGTATTCAACACGATTTGAGATTATATTCGATTATAAGGCTGAATTTATATTTCAGAGAAGTCCACTACAGAAACCACTATAATCATATAACCTAAGTAACTCCACTCTGATAACATTAATGTGCATACCTCACGAAGCAGCTGAGCTCTTGGCCTTTTCTTCTATCAGTACCTACAGAAATATTTACGTTCCATTACGATTTCTCATGAGGATTAGACATTATACAATTTGTACGATATAAGGTTTGTACAGCGTCTGGGATATAACATAATGTAGTCCGTTGAAAGTCAACCGACGTTTCGGAGGAAGATATCTGCGTCTTCTGGGTCGAAGAATAAACCAAAGAAGAAACCAGCGTGAATAAGGTAGTAAGCAGAGCTGTTCATCCGAAATGTCCGTTGACTTTCAACGTACTACAAAGCGTTATAACCCAGAAGATAGAGACCTTCATTATAAAATTTTGTTCACAACTGGGGAAAAGTTCTAATTTTGTCTATATTATGAAGATCATTAAATGTAGACTACAAGCCTGAAATTCTAAACACTCAGATCGTGATTAGGGAGTCAAAATTAATGGACTCACTGATGGAACATCTGCATATGTTTCAAATATCTGCAAGTTCACGATTTGTTCTTGATCGGTCTGAAAGGATATATATGATACGTACAGGAGCCGAACTCGCTGTCCATTTCCGATGGACTGACCAGCTTCTTGCTGTGCCTTTTACCATCATAACTTCGCTTGAGGTACAATAAAGGCCACAGCTCATCTAAAATAACCACTCAGACGGACGGAATTTATTTCAGAAATCAGTTAAAGTAACTCAGTTAATTGCGTGTAATTGTGTGGAGCTGAGACATCCTTAAGAAAGGACGTTCGTTCACCTACTCACCGTATTTTTGGGACTTTGTGAAACACTTACGCTCATTACAGTAAGCTCAAGAACTCACCACTGGCCCTTATCTTCGGTCAGACGAATCCAATCCACAAGATCACACTCTGTTTCTTTACGATCCCTTCTAATAATATCTTCCAGCCCACGCCTAGACATTCCGTGTGTTTTCTTCCCTTTGTATATTCCGACAGAACTTGTAGATGGTAGAACATTTAATTTCATTACGTGTAGGATGTCAGTGTAGCGACTCGGCCGTGGCGGAAACAGGCAACGAATCGGTGTTCGATTTCTGGTAGGGGCAACAGATTTTCCTCTTTTCCGCAACCATCAGACCAACCTCTTATACAATGGGCACCAAGGGTTTTTCCTAGGGGGTAAAGATGCAGGAACGTGAAGCTGACAACTCATCCCAATCTAATGCCGAGGTTAGGAATGGGGTAGGTAAACATCTCCCGATGCGTCTTAATAGCATAGTGCTTAATTAATTATGTTTAGGGGTAACTTCACTTCTTACATTTAATTTACGTGCAAAAATAATGGAAGAAGACACATCATGTACAGTTCACGTGGCGGTACACAAAATGGGGGAAGTTACTGTTCTTTTCTTTTCATGTTGTTGAATATGTAGGCAGCATTAACAGTGAGTTGGAAATCTGCGATCTGTACGTGCATGTCTCCTCGTATCCCAATATCCGCGCCATATTGTACTCTGTTTCTTCAGATAGACATCAGACCAGGACTATAACCTCCAGTGGAAACCCAGTGGAGAATTTCAGCCCTTTTCTATGCGGACCTAGGGCAGTGGTTCTCAAAACAGGCTATATTACATTAGGGGACGCTGGAGGTTCGCTTATTTACGACGGAAATTACTTTAGACCAGGCACTGGAAAACTGACGTCACTTCATGAAGCCCATCCATCGCATTAAGAATTTGCTAAATGCGGAATTTTCTTTTATTTTACTCGCATTCCCTTCCTTAGTTGCATGTGCAAACCGCAATTCTGAGATTACCTTTTATAGGGTAAGGCAAGGGGCACTGGGAACGAGTTTATACAACCATGGGGCAGCAGCCCAAAAGGTCTGGCAGCCACTGACCTGGAGTATACGAATGGAGGTGCCTAAATAATAGGGTGAACTTCATTTGAATGCCTCGTTATTTCCAAGCGATACCATTGAGCTCTGTCATCACTTCTGCACGCAGTTACTGGAGCCAACAGGCCGCCAATATCAGACTTCCTCAGCTTCAGATAAGCAAGGTAACTCGGCCTGAGGCAGATGTCTTTTTCAGCATCTTTCGATCTATCGCTTCAAAGTATTCGTGCTTCACTGCGTTATGGTTGCAGAACTACGTATAAACACTCAGGTTCTTTGTATGATAGGAGAGCCTCAGTTATCTCTATGCCTTCAACCGCACCTGAAGGCGAAGCACATAACTCGTGAATCTCATAACAGAGTTCCGAGAAGATCATATCCGTTCAGTTTATTGAATTGCTACAGAAAGGTTCCGCGATTCGATAAACTATTGGAGCCAGCTTCTGTTTTCTTGTTACTGATTTCAAATAATCCAACCTGTCGGAATCCTGGCGTTAGATTTTCAGTTCGTAGCTCACATAATTTAACTTAGGTTTCAGTAGAACTCTCAACAATTACAAATGCTTGAATAATACGCATTAAGACACGTCACGATGATTTCCTGTCTTGTCCTTAGGAACAAAGCCATCCGCTGCCCATGGCAGCTGACAGCCACGGTTTTCCATTTGTATCCAGTTTTCCCATCTACGAGTTTTTATCATTCCCCGCGGTCTTTAGTCTGTGCTTGTACGGGTTCTCATGGTCTTTTCGCTTGCGGATTTATTTTCCCTTCTACCCTGAAGATGGAGGCGATACGTTCCTCCGAAACGTCTGTTAACACCACATCTACACGGTGCCACAACCCAGAAGACTGCTTGATAGTCACCGCCGTGAAAACATCAAATCCTATATATTTCATTGTTTGATTAGAAATTTGTGTTTGTGTTCTATTGCTGAGACTTTGCCAAACGTGACGCCAAAGTTTAGGATTGTCTGATACAGCAAAGGAGAAAGTTTCTAAGCGTCAAATAACTGGAATAAATACGACTCTTTCGCAACAAGCAGAAAAACAGATGGTCGCACTGTTTCACATTGCATACACACATTACATCGTAAGCACATTCTAACGCTTGGGGCTCTTCTGTTTACGTGTCTTACCTTTACAATTGTCGATGTAACTGATTAGCTCCTTGATTCATGTCACGAAAGCTGTTTGGCTACGTTATTTACCAATCCGCGTAATTACCACGGAAATTAAACCGAAACCGTGACATGTCCAAGTACACATGTCCTAGCCTACATAGCACTAATCAATTACGTTTAAGCTACAGTGGACTTTCCTGACAGCGCTGTCCTGAAGCGAACTGAAACCTTGCGGGTCAGTCCGTCTTGGCGAGACAAGCGTCCAATTTTTCGGCCCCCCCTTCCCAAAAAGGCGGTGTCCATCAGAATACTGCAGCACTATTTCTCGTAGTACCATCAGGAACACGAATTACTCTGTACTTTATATCTCCTTTACTTCCTTTCTAGGACAAGAAAGGGATACTCAAGCACGCACGGAAAGCTTACATAGCAGATACCAGGGTGACCTGAGAGTCGTGAGACGAAGCCAGGGTCAATCACAAACGTTGGGCCCCTATCCCACTCCGAGAGCCACGTAAATAACGTGAGAATCAGATTCTCCATCAGTTACTAGAAGATTTGAGGCTTTCACGGCGGTGACTATGAAGAAAGCAGTCTTCTGGGATTTGGCGCCGTGTATATGTGGTGTTAACCGACGTTTCCGAGGAACGTATCGCCCCCATCTTCAGGGTTGAAGAAAAAGTATAGGTAAATCTGCAAGCGACAACACCGTGAGACACGGTAAATACTTTTTCTTCAACCCTGAAGATGGGGGCGATACGTTCCTCCGAAACGTCGGTTAACACCACATATACACGGCGCCAAATCCCAGAAGACTGCTTTCTTCAGTTACTAGAAGATGTTTTAAATTTGCAACAGAAACGATTTATGGAATTCCAACTTTCTTGTCTCCTTACTGTATTTCTTTATTAAATTATGTAGAGTGTATTTAGGCCCCCCTTGGCAAGGGACCTGAGCAAAGAGACTCTCCTGCGCCCCTTGTTTATATGGGTCTGCATGAGTATTGAAAAGAAGGGCACCCAGTGAATCTAGAAAATTGCGAAAAATACCGAGTAATATAAAGAATATCGTCTGCTAAGTGCTAAGAACTAATTGTAGGGATTATACTGGAACCCGCTGCTGTGTAGAACGTACAGAAAGATTTATTCAGGTTGGCCCATTTGTACATAAATATATTTGGAATTTTGAAAGTTATGAATATATATTTTGTTATAATTCAGTATCTTCACCACCCGAAGGACTGCCACCTTCTTGCATTAAGGCTTCAATCCGTGTTTTCATTGGCTGACGGCGAAACTAATGCTATCACGTGATATCAGAGGGGACACGTTTACATTTCTTTGTTGCGCAACTCCAGAGACTGACACACGTGTACACTAACTGCTGAAGTGCGTTCTAAAATGACTTTCTAACGGATTGAAATCTGTGGAATTTAAAATTCAACCGTAACTACATCTGACACTCTCGAAAAAACTGATAATATAAATGTAAAATAAAAGTTGTCCCTGCGCGTAATTAGTTAAGCACTATGACATAAAGACATATGGAGGAGTGGGGATGTAGCTTCACATTTCTTGACCTTGGCATCAGAAGGAGGTGAGTGGTTAATTTCACGTCCCTGCCGTTTTACCGCCGGGGAAAGAGCCCCCCCCCCCGGTGCCCTTTGGCTAGATGGATAATTTTTAAGGGCGGAAAAATTCAGGGAACAAGTCCTCCGGGTGGGACCTTAAGCCGTGGGTCCCGTGTCGTAAAAGATCCACATGTCTGTAGGAGACCTCTGAGCAAAATTAGGCAAAAAGTTTCCCGCCCAAGTAGTTTCCAATGCCTCTGGTAGATGGGGGAAGTATCAAGTACCGAAGGCCGACCTCGTTGGCTGAACGGGGCTGATAGCACGCACCAGTACGGGTAGGGTATGGCGACTGGTAGAATATCAAAGGGGGACGTACAATAGACTATTAGTCGCTGTGCATGGGGAAACCCACCCCTTCTAATAATAATAATAATAATAATAATAATAATAATAGACGGGATAACGCAGTCGGTATAGCGACTGGCTACGGGCTGGACGACTGAAGGGTCGGAGGTCGAGTCCCGATAGGGTCAAGAATTTTTTCTTCTCCACGTCGTCCAGACCAGCTCTGGGGCCCACCCGGCCCCCTATCCAATGAGTACCGGGCACTCTTTCCCCGGGGGTTAAGCGGCCGGGGCATGAAACTGACCATTCACCTCCAACTAGTGCCGAGGTCAAGAAAACATGGATCTATACATCTACTTCCCCATACGCCTTCATGGCGTAGTGCTTAATTAGTTAAGCACAGGGACAACTTTACTTAGAACAGGTCGAATCGTATAATCAGAATTATCAGTAACCTACTCTGTTACTGAACAAGTAAGTACATTTTGTACATACAAAACAAAGGTGAATCACGCACGGGAAGCAGTACTGAAACTTGCTTCATGTCAGGAACCAAATTAGGAGCGACAGTACGCAACATTACTACTGGCCCACACTTTCTGCTTCAGTTGACGTTTCGAGCCGAGTACTGCAAGAACCAACATTAAAAAGAAGAATGGACGAAAAGAGAGGAGTAAAAAAGCTTCTTCATGGAAGGAAACTTTAGATGAGAACAGCCGGAGAAATAAGAAAAGAAATAAAAACAGGAACAAAGGAAGGTACAAATTGATTAGACATTTTTGGACAAGTGCCCAGAGAAACGCTGCAATATTTCCTTCAACTGAAGTGGCTGGAGACTGATTCTGGCAAAAATATTTGACAGCTTCACGGGGTGTCTGACTGACTGCGAGAGTCACTCCCTTGGAATTAGGCAATCACCCTACGTAGCATTCACTCCTTAATGTTCACCTGTTATATCCAAGTACATCTGATAGAATATCAGTTATGTTTTACAATCACAAAAAATCATGTACGCGTAATTAGACTGTTTTTTCATATTTCGGTAGTCTGGCGTGACAGTAACATTTCTCAGACTTTGAAACCGTACAATTTAATAACACCTGAGGCAACTGACACAACAATAACAATATAGGAAATATACGAACAATGAAGCAATTTCATTATGTTCGCTTGCTTTTGCTTAACTCTCTCTCGAAATAAATAAAAATATATGTAATTTCTAATAAATAAAGCGTGCAAACAGTGCGCCAAATTATTCTATTTGAATTAATACAGTTATAAACTTAGCTATAAAATTGGATGGAAGGGAGCTTGTTTAATTATTACCGACAGTGCGATATTTCGAACCTCGTCGACTGCGTTCAGACAGCCGTTGCTGATTAATGAATACAGAAATTGGAAAATGTATGCTTATCGTAATATTCCTTAAGCATTCATTCGACTTTTTCTTATTGTCTCTAAAATCTGAAGACGTGCATAGAATGTGATTAGTTCTCTAAAAATTTAGTTCCATAAATGCTTAATGGCCGGTCACGGTAGCCGAGCGGTTTAAGGCATGCATTGTCTTCGTTCGCTCGGAAGCCGGGATCGTGGGTTCGAATCCCACTCAGGGCATGGATGTTTGTGTGCGTGTTTCTGTGTTTGTGCACAGGTAGAGGCCTTGCGACGAGCTGATCACCCGCCCAAAGAGTCCTACCGAATGTGTAAGATCTAGAAAAACCGAAGTGAACGGAGTTCATGGAGGTAGGCTTGGGCCCACTGGGGCTGTAGTGCCAAGAAAAAAAAATTTAATGAGTTGTGCTCAAAATGGGCAGAGAAACGCACGTAGATCTTCGCATAAGGTGTACGTACTTTTTGCCAGTTTTAAACCAAAATTAATTAGGATTGGTCGACCAAGTTCAGTAAAAATTCCCAGTATATAATTTCATGAAAATGTGTTCATCTGTTCTCGAGTCGTTACATGCGATGGGGCAGTCGGATACACTAGCAGAGAGATCACGGCTGCAAACGCGTTTGAATAACCCACAGTTACGTTTGAGGGAGCCGGGATAGCATAGTCGGTATAGCGACTGGCTACGGGCTGGACGACTGAGTGATCAGAGTTCGAGTCCCGGTAGGGTCAAGAATTTTATTCACGTCTTCCAGAGCGGCCCTGAGGCCCATCCAGCCTCCTATTCAATGGGCACCGGGGTTAAAGCGGCTGAGGCACGAAGCTGACCACTCACCTCCAAACGTGTGCCGAGGTTAAGGAAACATGGCTTTGTACATCCACTCCCCCATACGCCCTTCTGGCGTAATGCTTAATTAGTTAAGCACAGGGACAACTTTACTTTTACTTCACACTTATGTTATGATATCGGCTATAGACGAAACACTGCATTCAAGAGAAGAGAGCGAGGCCTGCTTTACGGTTTAACTCGTTGCCTATGGAAACCGACTAAATAAAGATTAATGTTTCGTATTGAATATGCTTTTGTGAACAATTTGCTTGCAACTTGCTTCCTGCAGCCATTCACACCAACAAACGCTGCACGTATATTTGAATTTGCCGTTAATCCATCAGATCCTGCCCTGAGTAATTGCGTCTCTTTATACAAGTCAAGCCTATTCCTGCTTTCTGCATGCCGCCAGGTGCCGTAGAGTCGCTACAGGTATCCGTTCTCTTGCACACAACAGCGAGGAGTCGCATGCAGACGGCTTGCCGGGCCTATTGCAGTTCCTTGAAACAAAACCGTTCCTCGAAGGAACAAAGCTCTACACAACCCGTTATACATACCCGTATATGTATATTTCGGTCGTCAGAGCTTAAGAATAAACTTACCAGTGTACAATGAAGACATGAAAACCGAAGAATGTGATTTTTCACTTGACAGATATTTAGCTGGGCCTTATCCACTGATTGCTGACTGAGACTAGCTCCATCTAGCAGACCCCTAGAATTGGATTTCCAAAGGTCGCGGTTTCGACATTGGAGTCTTTAATTGACTTAATCCTTCCAGCCGCATTATGGCCCTGGGGTCGACTCAGCCCCTAACAGAAATAATTACCGGGAATCTTCCTGGGGCAAAGAGCGGCAGGCGTTTAAGTCTGACAACCTCACCGCCATCTGTGAGCAGATTGTCTAGAAAAACATTAGAGCCTCGATGTCTCGCAACCCTATGGGCCTCTACGGCCTGTTACAGGGATAGCTTTACTTTTTCCCTGTATACCTGACGATCGAAGCCGAACCAATTTCGGGAACTCTGCCATTTGAGAAAAATCAACTCCCAAACGGCGAATGAAGTCCACTATATTAACACTAAATATGATGTCCATTAACAAAATATTTAGAAATGTTTTATATGTTTTATTTGTAGAAAATGTATATATATATAGTTCATTACCAACAACGTGGATTAATCTCTCAGCCTCTTCCGGATACAGCGAATAAAATGTTCCTTTCAATTTGAATTTTTATGGCGGTGAAAAAGAAATTGGCTGTCTTCTGTAATGTGACATCGTGTTCCGAAGTTCACCCTAAACACCGGTAGACATCCACCGTAGCGTGCGGTACTATATCCAGTAAACATACTCGTAGTTCTCTCCATATTCTTTGTAACTTTCAGTTAGATTCATTTTCTCATCTCATCCCCTTCTGCTTATACTGACAGGGCAAGTCGGAATTTGAAATTAAGGGAATTATTTATAAATGTACTTGCAACTTACATCTGGTAGGTCTTATTATTGTATTGATATTGTGGCATGTAGACCCGTTGCTAGGCAACGACTGCGGAACAAACAACTAGACAACTTCCGTTAGTAGGCAACGGCCAGTGAACTGCAACAGAGTAGCTGTGTTTTCTGTGTGGTCCGTGTCGAAATATTATAAGTAGGAGAGTTAGTTAGTGACAGTTTAATTGAGTTGAGTTAGTTGGTTGGTGAGAGACTGAGTTAGTCAGTCAATTAGTGAGCTGGTTTAAGAACTGCTGAAGTTCAGTTGTTGTGAGCAGTTGGAAACCGGAGAAAGGGGAACGTCCGCCGTTGGAAGCCACTACCGAGCAACGACTATTGAAGAAGTGACTGTGGACATTAGTGTGTGTTTGTGTGTAATACTGAATTGTATAGTCACTCGTTGTATCAAAGAGTCCAATAAATCAGATTACAAATCGATACCCCATCTCCAGTCGCATTCAGTCACATAACAATGTGTAATTTCTTTTCTTTTTTCTTCTTATATCTTTATTATGTTATGATACTGTGTCGTTTATCTTGAAATTTTTCCTTTCTCTGTTCTTCTCACTTATCCTTTCGTTAACTTCCAACATTTGAGTAGTACACATAAATGTGCATTGATAAATATTTCCGGAAGAAACACAGATTGGAGGGGAGTTTAAGCAGTAAGACGTCAGGCTAGTGACAAATTGTATCGGTTTTATGAACCAAACCACATGGACCTGTGGGAGGTGGAATATCTCGGTACCGAGCTTCAACAGTTCAGAAGAATGGAACCAGAAGATACGAGCTGGTGATTAAAATACAATATTAAACCCTGCAATACAAAACAAATAAGCGGCAGGTGATTTGTCACGCTCTGCCAGTGGCGTGAAGAAATAACAGGTTCATTGATTTAACGGTTCAAGATCAGTGCCTTTATCACTTTCCTCTTTTTTTAAACAGGTGCAAAATAGCGACCACCTAATGTATTAGTTCCGTAATAGTTTGTGATGTTCATATTACTGATACAAGTCAAGTCTTGTTCAGGATACTTGATTATGCATCAGAATTTCATCACAATTTTTAGCTGAGACAAATATATATAAATACAGAATGTCCCAGTAGGAAAGGTCAATATTCCGGGAGGTCACAATATCGACCATTCTAAGTAACAACATTTTTGAATGTACATATGTCCTATTCCAAACGGTTTCCGAGATAGAGTAATTTCACTGTACATTTCCAAAATTGTTGATAAGAATGAGACATTACGTACTATTTCTAATAAACAAACTCCATGGCCTGTAGTCCGCAAGCGAACTATACCGACCAAGCGACCACCGCTTGTGGGCGAAGTTAGTGCCAACTTTTGTGAATAGAGGGTGCAGCGTGGTCAGCGCAACGGATCCTGACGACCGTTGATGTCGGTTTCCTAGACCGGAGCCGCTATTTCCTTGAAATAGTTCCTCAGTTATCCTCACGAGGCTGAGTGGACCCCGTTCCAGGCAGAATGTTTCTAATACCGGTATTTATTGTTCTAGTGGCAAAGTTGGTACAGTTTACCTAGTACAATACATTTCCGAAAATTCCACCGTCAGCATCAGTGCATTCGCAACTCGTGCGAGTGCATCCTTACGCTGCTCTATGTGGGCGATAACGTACATAGCTCAGTCTCGGAAACCGTTCGGGATAGAGCACATGGACAAATACACTTCTTTGCTTGAAATGACCGATACTATGGCCTCCCATAGACATCCTATATGCATACACACAGATTTCGCTAGGAAATGTATTGGAATATTTGCACTTGGAACGCAACAGAAGAAGATGGGTGTGTAGCATTAAGATGAATTTTCGGAAGTTCGGCTGTGTGGACCACGCTGAGGATAGTGTCCAGTGGCGGACTTTGGCACTAGTGGCGTGTTGAACCTCGAACTGTACTATCATAGAATTATTTTCTGCTACAGAATGGATGACTACTTTGGTTTGCGCTTAGTATATTTTCTGAACATGAATATATTCATAAAAGCCGGAAGGGAAATTTTACTACCAGGTTGCACTGTAAATTTGAATACATGTGAATTTCGTTTAATGCTTTCCAATCGAAAAGGTATGTTGTGCATGAGTTCTTACAAGTTACAAGGTAGAGAAGCTATCCCTGTAATAGGCCGTGGAAGCCCATACGGTTGTGAGAAGTTGAGGCAGTAGACAATCGGCTCGCAGATGACGGTGAGGTTGTCAGCTCTACACGCCGACCGCCCTTTACCCCCTGGAAAACTCGAGGTAGTCATTTCTGTTAGAGGCTGAGTCGACTCCAGGGCCATAGTCCGGCTGGAAGGATTCCCCTATCGGGCATCGAACCCTCGACATTTCGGCTTGGAGCACGGTGCCTCAACCAATTACGCTACAGCGTGCCCCCAATAATAGTTTCATAATAATTAAATAGTTCAAATTAACTTACGGAAAATATTACTATTTAAATTCTGCTTTTGTTACAAATATTTGTCTTTAATGGTTAGTAGAATTTAAGTGACTTTCTTATTCTTTAATGTAAATTTTGTTACCATTCTTATTTCTTAATAATGTTTTAAGGTAGCTCTTTCTTCATATTGAAATATTAATTGCACGCAATAAGAATGTAAATGTATGTGTATATGTATGTATCGTATATTTAATGGTTGGCGCAATTGCACCTGCGCTTTGTTTGATTTTACCTTTGCTCGTGCTTAGTTTATATTTGGTATTTGAGGTGTTGTGCAAGAAAGTAAATAAATAAGAATTGGATTGAATTATTATTATATAGAAATATATTTCAAAACTAATTTTTTTTTCTCGCCGTCACATTTTACATTACCCATAGTTCTTTCAGTCATTAAAGTAGTTACTCTATTAATTTTAAACGTATATATTTTACTGTACTTAATTCTTAATGTTAACTTTAATTGCATCTTATTCATGCTAACTGTGTAATTAATATAGACTATCATTTTTGTATTTTGTTTTTTAATTATTTTTGTGTATTTCTCTATTCGTGCTAGCTTTGTAATTGGCCTCTGTGCTGTTAAGTTTGCACGTAAATAAACATGAATTGAATTGAATTAAAATATAAATTGCCTTGTTTTGTATTCTGTTTCTCTTTCTTATTTGCTTTACTTTCTACTGGCGTTTGGCTGTTAAGCCAGAAATTAAAGAGAATTAATCGAACTGAATTTTATTATTATTTATTACTTATTATTATTAACATTATTATTAATATTAGCAGTAGTAACAGTAGCAGTAGTAGTAGCAATACGGTAGTAATAAGTGTAGTAGTAGTACTAGTAGTAGTAGAAGAAGAGATGGAGTGTTTATGGTGACATTAACAGCAAATATGTCGTTGTGAAGAATTCTGTGTCACTAGATCAACAGGCTTTATTAAAACGCCATTCATATCCAGTTGGAAACCGCTTTCAGTAAACGACAATGACATAGAAACTCGTAAAACTATTTGCCCACATTGGATATAATGAAACTGATCGACGTCTACTTTTAGATAGAATAATTTATAACGGAAATATCCGTTCAATAGCTATAGAATGCTATTAGGCAGCAAACAAGGCACAAAGGAAACTTTGACACGACACCTCTTGTAAAGTTAGTTTACGGCGCAATCCTCGAGCTCTCCCCCACTCCTCACCGTCAGCTCTACATTCAAAAGAGTACGGTGATGTACAATGTTCTAGTCTGGTTTGCTTAGAACTGCAACTCGGTTTTCCCAGCTGAGAACTGGCTAGTTCCAACGCCTACCTCGAGCCAGTAATGTGTTAGTAGCAAAAGTGAACGCAACTGACAATAGTTCGTTTCCGTCTTGTTATTTTTCACTGATCTACTGAAGCCAGCTGATACGGTATTCATATTCGTTGATTCATGACTCAGATTAGAAACTGGCAAGCTTTCACTCTCTGTGCACCACACAGATTCCTAATATTGACTGCTACAAAATAAGGCTGGAAACAGAATAATTGTGAAGTTCATCAGTAGAACTACATTCAAGGGTCTAGTAAGTAAAAGTAAAGGTATCCCTGTATCAGGCCGTGGAGGCCCATAGGCTTGTGAGATGTTGAGGCTCCCACATTTTCTAGACAATCGGCTCATAGATGGCGGTGAGGTTGTCAGGCTTACGTGCTGGCCGCCCTTTGCCCCCAGAAAGACTTCTGCAACAAATTTCTGTTAGAAGCTGAGTCGACCCCAGGGCCATAGTGCGGCTGGAAGGATTAGGTCAATTGAAAAACATAATGACTTCNAAGTAAAGCTATCCCTGTAACAGGCCGTGGAGGCCCATAGGCTTGTGAGATGTTGAGGATCCCACATTTTCTAGACGGTCGGCTCATAGATGGCGGTGAGGTTGTCAGGCTTACGTGCTGGCCGCCCTTTACCCCCAGAAAGACTTCTGCAACAAATTTCTGTTAGAAGCTGAGTCGACCCCAGGGCCATAGTGCGGCTGGAAGGATTAGGTCAATTGAAAAACATAATGACTTCAACGAGAATCGAACCCTCGACCTTCCGGTTTGTAACATAGTGCCTAAACAAACTACGTTACTGCGTGCCCCCTAAATGATCCAGTATTATAAAGTAAGAACCTGCGTGACGTACAGGATAAGTAAACTTACACAGAGGGAACGGAATATCTTTAGCAGTTGAGCGATCATCGACTTCTCGAGAAGAAAGCCGGTTCTCTGGAGTTCGTTTATGCATTCGGGCCTCGGTAGACACTACTGTAAGACTACAGACTACATTGAACTTTACGTCATAAGCACCAATGCTTAGACGCTGCTCGCATGAACTCAAATTTTAAATCCCTGAACGGAACAGACATCCAAATTAATATTTCCCTTCCCCGAGTCAACCATTATTCGGATTGGCTTGCGGCTGCACAAAACAATTAATTTGATGAAATTAATAACATATCGGAAATAATTCCAGAAACAAATTTTATATTTTCCCATGTATTTCTTTAGTACCGTCTGTTCGAACGATATGGGCTCTGTGAAATGAAACGTATATTTCGTTATTGAACAAAGGTAATGATGGCATTTGTGGCCTACTCAAATTCATATATCTATATGTTGAAATTCGTCAGTGAACGCTTGGTAAAGGTAAAAGCTAAAGCTATCCATGTAACAGACCTTGGAGGTCCATAGAGTTGTGAGACGACGAGGGTCCCCACATTTTCTCTAGAAAATCGGCTCATAGATGGCGGTAAGTTTGTCAGCCTTACGCGCCGGCCACCCTTTACCCTTGGGAAGATTCCTGGTACTCATTTCTGTTAGAGGCTGAATCGATTCCAGGGCCATAGTGCGGCTGGAAGGATTAGGGCAATTGAAAAATTCCAAATCTCTCCCGGTAGCAGTGCCCCACCCCCAACACGGCTCTGATCTGCTACCTGCTTGCCCATCTCCACAACCCTTCCCCTCTCCTCTCTATTGACTTCCCTTGTGACCCACTCTCCCTCCCTTCCTGTTCTTATATAACAGGTTGTTTTCGACTGGTGACTCAGTCTGCAGCCACCTGCTCACCCTGGTTCCTCGCTCCCGGATTTTTTCTTCCCTGAAGTTGGAGGCGACACGATCCTCCGAAGCATCGGTTTACATTAGGTCTACACGGCCCCACATCCCAGAAGAGCGCATTCTTCCGGCTTGTAGCATAGTGATACGTGTGAAACGGATTTTAGAAATATAAATATAATTATATTCCTCATACACCACTAACAATAATACACAATACAAGAAACAAACTCCGTGGCTTGAGTCCGCAAGAGAACTATACCGACCGAGCGACCGCCGCTTGCCAGCGAAGATAGTGCCAACTTTTGCGGATAGAGAGAATCACCTCAGTAAATATATTCGTCTCTCAGGAGACGAACCTGAAGCAATTATACTACAATACTACTGTAATAAATAATTCCTTTGTAATCAAGCTAAGGACAGGGTTAATTTTTCCTGATATTGTGGACTAACCGTTCGGTACTAATTATAGTTTAAATATAATTACTGTATAACCAACAGTGAACATTCCACTGAAGCGAGCGGAAGTGAAAGAAAGGATAAAAAAACCAGATCATATTTTAAATGCCTCTTCACTTTCATGACATTCTATTTCAACTTTGTTGAACCCGACAGTTTTTTCTAGAGATTTCTGCGGGAGAATGCTTCAACATGTAGCAGGATAATTGTTCTTTTGTTTATTAAAGATAAATAAGGGCACTATGAACTTTTAATAAACCTCTACAAGGTATCATAGACTACAAACGCGCAGGGAAATTCAAAATGTCATGCAAGAGAAAAAATTAAGATATTGGTACTGGACCGGTATCAACTAACTAATGAAGCACATCCCTTCTTGAAGAACTGGCAGTCACTCAGAAACTTATGAAAGCCGACATTTAATTACCGTGTTCGCAAAGCCTCTTACTGAATAATGTCCTCGACAAATTGGATCCATTCAACACACCAACGCCTTATAAATATTATCCATTCATCTGTGCGAATCTTCCTGGGGGGTAAAAGGCGGCCGGCGCGTAAGGCTGACAACCATATCGCCATCCGTGAGCCGATTGTCTAGAAAATGTGGGATCCTCAACCTCTCAGAACCTGATCGGCTTTCATGGCCTATTACACGGATAACTTCACCTTCACCCTTTGAGTAGTCTTCCGATGTTAAAATTAATTAGTGGCAAATATTTCGTTTGCAACTCTATTGTGTAGAAATCATTGGCATTTCGTCGTGTTTAGTGGGTGCCTCGTCACATTTCATTCCTTATGACATTTTAATTATCAAATGTTTTGGTTTTGGAACAATAAGACATCATTAAACCAATAAATGAACGCAAAACAGAAGCGGTGACTTCAAGGAATTGGTCATACGGACGTGCAATAGGTCGCGTAACGGTTTGTTGCATCTCTTATTCCACTCTACTGTCATTAAGTTCATTCTCTCTTCTCCATTCCTGAATTCCTCTTCGGTTCAAAACATCCAGAAATTGTTTCAATGAATAAAACGCCTGACAGTTTTACAGACCCATTATATTTTTTGCAATGTCTCGGTATATATAACGTTACAGTCCATAGCATAAGTGCCTTTTCAAGGAGTCAAGAAGCATGAACCTTCTACACCGGCTTGTCGTGATGGGTGCTAAGGACAGCTTACAGTCTGGCTATTCAAACGAAATAAAAATATATATGGCTACGTTTTTTTGTGACATAATTCTCGAAAGCTTCTTTCTTTCCCCGCATTGTCAGAACCCTCTTCTTTCCAATAAAAGGGTGTGCTGTATTGAATTCCCCTATCCATATGATGGTCATTGCTTCTGAAGATATCATTAAAGGGGTAGGTTTTTTTAAACCGAAACTTCAATAAATGGTTCAGTGGAGCAGTCTTCTCAACATCCAAGACTTCTCATTCTCCTATTCGTCCAGCTACATTTCGGAGTTGGAGATGTTTACTGTCTT
>NW_019729212.1:78174-125834 GCF_002891405.2 Cryptotermes secundus | reverse complement strand
GCCGGTCACGGTAGCCGAGCGGTCTAAGGCATGCACTGTCTTCGCTCGCCCGGAAGCCGGAATCGTGGGTTCGAATCCCACTCAGGGCATGGATGTTTGTGTGCGTTTTTCTGTGTTTGTGTACAGGTAGAGGCCTTGCGACGAGCTGATCACCCGCCCAAGGACTCCTACCTTATGTGTAAGATCTAGTAAAACCGAACTGAACGGAGAAGTTCATGGAGGTAGGCCTAGGCCTACCTGGTCTCTGACATTACGGGAGGAACATGGACTCAGTTTTTTTTTTCAGAACAGGGCACTGAGGAAATATTTGGAGCGAAGAGGGGAGAGGTGACAGGAGGTTGAAGAAAACTGCATAATGAGGCGCTTCGTAACTCGAACTTTCGCCAAATATAATTAGAATGATCAAATCGAGGAGGATGAGGTGGACAGGGAATGTAGCACGAATGGGACAAAGAAGATTGTCAGATGAGAGAAAAAAGAGTAACATTTTCTTTAAAAAATGTATATCTGTTCCAAATGTAAATTCTCATTTTCGGAATCAGCACACCATAATTCTGCAGATAATTACAGTCACATAAGAAAGAGTGCTCGAAATTGTGGGTAGGCCATATAGAATCCAATTACGGTGTAAGACAACTTCTTATATGGTTAATATGTGAATGTAAGAGCATCGTGTACTGTACACATTTGTTTTTAAAAATCCCGCACTCGAAACTAAATCCTCGATATGTACGTAATCTTGAATGTGGAGCGCTGTAAGATTGAACTTGACTGTTTATTCCATATTGCAGTCGTATTTAGTCCAGACAGAACTGTAAACCATGCTCAGAAATGTAGCTCCAATATTTAGTCCAAAATTCCCGTTCAGTACTCACAAGGTACAGAATCTGTTTCAGACCATCTTAATTGTTATCTTGTACCGCATATATCTTTCCCTTTCTCTACGGCTCTGCAACCATTTTTTGGGCCCTAGCCCTTTCTTTCAGTTTCTTAATCCTGCACACAGCCGGTAGAACTCCTTGGGCCGAGGATTAGCTCATCAGAAGGCCGCTACCTAGACTCAGAACAGCACAAACACAGAAAAAACTCACTCAGACATCCATGTCTCTAGTGAGGTTAGAACTCGCGACCCCAGTTTAAGAGGGGGCGAAGCCGGTTCCTGCCTTATACCACTCGGCCACTGTGAGCGGCTGGACTGCATATATTACAGCCTTTTTATTGCAAAGCCACATTTCTGAAAACTGATGTTTCCGTCTGCAGGAACGGCAAGGATAGATCGGAGAGGTTCTTACAGAGACCAATTCTCAATCACTCACTCACCGAATCCAGGGACTGGAAGTTCCTTAGAATTAAAATTGCTTCAGATATTGGTAGTTTCACGATAGCTGGCTCAGTGTGATTAGGGTTACCAATCCAAACCGGACAAATTGGACTAAAAGTACCAATCAAACAAAACGATACCAGTGGGTTGAAGTTCATGTATCGGACCAATCATTCCAACTGGACGAATCTTACGAAGCGGAAGAATAAGATCCAGACGTTCGTGACGACGCCACATTAACACAATTATTGTGTTTCTGGACATTACCCATCGTCCTGCTTTCGTTTAAAACAGTATACAGCGTTTCGGAGACAGGATTCTCTCTCTGTCTTCCGGCGGAGCCTACTCCGTTGGGCCCAATCGATAGAGCTAGTCCCTATCTGCGGATCACAGGGACTAGCTCTATCGATTGGTACCATTTGAGGAGGTTCTGCCTGAAGACAGAGGCACAATTAAGTCTCCGAAATCTTGTGCGCTTTAAATAGAAACAGGACGACGTACAATGTCCAGTAACACAATAATTGTATTAAAGCGGAAGAGGCTTTACCAATAGCACAAATCTAACCAAACCGCAAGGTTCCGAAAAACTTAATTGAGGAACACCACGAAAATCTCTGGAAACTCGATCTCCGAGTCGACATCTGAGCCCGAAATATTCAGGGAACAAACCACAGTGTTACCAACTGCAACGTTCGGTCACACTACACACTGTGAGTGAACCAGTGGGATTTATGCACATATTGTATAAGACACATTGCGTACTGTATCATTCCCAAGCAGACATTCTCCTCTTGGGTGAACACTTAGGGAGAGAAGCCCAAAATATTCTGTGCACTTCAGTAGCATGAAATATAGGCTACCTTCTTGTCAGAGCACATTAAAACTTTGAGAAGAAGGCAAAGTAATTCTGGTGACTGCCTCTACCTGTACACAAACACAGAAAAACGCACACACACACACAAACTAAACATCCATGCCCTGAGGGGGATTCGAACCCACGATCCCGGTTTCCAAGCGAGCGAAGGCAGTACATGCCTTAGACCGCTCGGCTACCGTAACATACGCTGTCATAATTAAAGAAACAAAATGCCTACGCCACCCAACATCAACATTTGCAACAAACAGTGGCACTTCAAACGAAGAGAAACATTAGGTAGGAATTTGTAGCGAAAACCAGTTCGATAACAAGAACTGAGGACTGGAAGAAGTCAGACATGGAAACAATGAAAGTGTTGTTACACGAGTCACAATGCTAACCACAAGTAACGAGAAGAGACGTGTAAAACACACCATATGACTGAGATGTTACTACGGGAGTCCCGACATGCCAAACAAGACTAGACTGCCACAGGCCATGCATCAGTTAATTAATGATGCTGCAAAAATTTCACGCTAGAAATCCGGCAGCCAGCATTTGTTTGGGTCGCTTGCATTTGGGTTCGCGAGGAAGTTCTCCAGAATATCTTAGAACCCTTATTTCACACACCATTAATTAAAGCCAGACAGTTTAAAAATAGGCCATTTATTGAAAGCGATATTCGGACCGAAGAGGGATGAAGTGACGGGAGGTTGGAGAAAACTGCATAATGAGGAGCTTCATAACTTGTACTCTTCTCCAAGTATAATTAGAATGATCAAGTCAAGGAGGATGAGGTGGGCAGGGCATGTAGCACGAATGGGAGAGACGAGGAATGCATGTAGGATATGGGTGGGAATGCCAGGAGGAAAGTGACCACTAGGAAGACCAAGGCGTAGGTGGGCGGACAATATTAAAATGGATCTTAGAGAGATAGGATTGGATGGTATGGATTGGATTGAACTGGCTGAGGATAGGGGCCAGTGGAGGGCTCTTGCGAACACGGTAATAAACCTTCGGGTTCCGTAAAATGTTGGGAAATTCTTGAGTAGCTGCAGAATTGGCGGCTCCTCCAGAAGGGCTCAGCTCCATAAGTAAGTATTGGAGGAAAGAAACTAACTGAAGGCAACGTTTCCGTTGCATCCTGCAGCGCACAGGAGTGAGAAGTGGATAGGTCGGCAACTGAGCGCATTGCTATAAGACGGCCCAAGATGTGAGTGCCAGTAACACGAGGCAAATGCTAACGAAAGGAATCATTATTTTAATGTATTTCTAGTCCTTGCCCCATTTCAGCAGTAGACTTCAATACAATCATTTACAGAGTCTGCTAGAAGCTGTGAGGACGCGGAGTACAAACTTCTGCATGACGCTTCATAGATCTGACACTTTTTATAACATTTTTATCTTCTGTTCTCCCCTAGCTGTTACACAACAACACTCACTGTAAGGTACCTAATCTGTTCGTATCGAATGGGAATTGTTAACTTAGAGTGCATCTTCACCTTTCTGAACTATTTGGGGTTCTATCATAAGGTACTAGGGTAAAGTTTTACATGTGCCCAATGAATTAAATACTACAGAGTGAGGATGTATGAAGGAGTGGAGGTATAATTCCACTATTCTTGCCCTAGATTGAGGTTAGTGGTGAGCTTCACGCTACGGTCTTTTTACCCTCAGGAATAATTGCCCGGTACCCACTGAACAGGAAGTTATGTGAACCTCAGAGCCGGTCTGGACAGTGTAGAGAAGAGAATAATTTCTTAAGTCTGCCGGGAATCGAGCTCTTGCCGTCCAGCCTGCAGATCGTCGCTAGTCTCCCATATTCCACCATACAGGGCCGGTAAAGGGGTATATTACTTATCCTGACGATTAAACATAATTTCTAAAAGATTCAATTTTAGCTGGCAGAAGTACAGTACTAAGGAAATGTCAAAATTGTGCGTAAATGCTTATAAACTATTCAATATCAATTTCTCTGTCCATCTGTCTGTCCTCGAATTGCAAAACGTTAGCTCTGCTGGATGAAATAATGTTACAAAATTTGGTATAGGAATGTTTTAATAAAATATATATTCAAAATTTGCATATATGTATTTTAAATTCGACTACGATGCAAAACGTTAAACGAAGCCAAGCTCACATTTTAATTAAATCCATACTTAAAAGAATACTACAGTGATTCAGGCAACTGTTGCATGCATAAGGCTATGTATCACTATGGCCCTGGGGCCGCTCAACCTCTACCAGAAATGAGTACCAGGAATCTTCCTGGGGGGTAAAGGGCGGCCGGCCAGTGCGTAAGGCTGACAACCTTACCGCCATCTGAGAGCCGATTGTCTAGAAAATGTGGGAGCCTCGACGTCTCACAACCCTTGGGCCTTCAAGACCTGTTACAGGGATACCTTTACATGTTTTTTATTTTTATGTTACGTAATTTCTGAAAATTATCTGTTATGTAATAGTGAGCTTTCACAACATAGTCGGACAAGTCATTCTGACGATTTTAATAACTCCAAATTTAACACACAAATTCCTATCTTAGTTTCAGAGCTAAGACTATAATTAAAACAAAAATTATATCTCTGTGCTAAAGGACCACGACACGTGATGAAGGGACAAATCCCCATCCCTAACACGAATCGAATCCTTGGCTGGTCCGTGAACTCACTAAGCTATGTCGGCTCTAAGTTCAGCCACACCAATCAACTTTAATCCCTCTCATTTAGTAGTTGATAATGAATCCCTTTTAGCAAGTGCAATCTCATCCCATTAAATCAAACTCTGAGTAGGTTCAGCACCGCTGACACCAAAGCCCGTGTCTGGACCCTATCATGAGCCCATTCGACACAATTCACATTTTCATAAATCGTTTCTGTACAGTCTGTTTCAATATTGTATTCCTGTCTTGTTGTAACGCTTCCAGCTTCGTGACTTCTGCGAGGTATCACGACCGAAATTCTTTACCTTTGCCTTAGTTGGAATCCTTCGCTGATTACCCGCAAAATCTGAAGAGGTTAGCAAAGGATTCGTACAGTGCGACTGTACTGCAAACGTTCTGTATTAATTAGTCTCACACGTACATCTGATCAAGTGACAAAATAAACCGGAGGATCCATATTAATAAACACCTAATTTGAAAATGTATAGTTCGCTTGCGGACTAAAGGCCACGGAGTTCGTTTGTTCGTTAGTGTTACGAATCGCGATTCCTAGTAGCTCAGATATGCATTTACATGTTTCGGTGAGTTATGACCATCTTCAGAAGGCATAACACACATAGGACGGTGTTGTCAATTATTCTATAATATTATCAGACAAATTTACAATCCATATTAGACCTATACGAAACAGTCCGTATCAGTTACTCTGGTTTGTTAGCCATCTTCATGAATGCAGCAAAATTAAGGTCGCAAGTTCAGGAAGTCGGAACGATCCTATTAAAAATCAGTAGATTAGGTTGAAGAAAAATCTCCAGTTATAAATATGAGTATCTGGTATACTAATTATTCGGTACCTAGACTTGTGCTTGTAACCAAAATTACTGAAAGAAATAAGAAGAAAATCAGGAATTCCACTGAAGGAATAATGATATATTTCAGACGAAAATTAATCTAGAAAAATTTCTCGTCTATACACTGTACCTACTCACATAATTACGTGTAATATTTTTATATTATGGACTGTGACACCGTGTAGTGTGGGTGTGAATTTCAACATTTAAGGAGGCAGCATATTCCTATGAAACGTCGGATTCTGCACATTACATAGTATCACAGCCCGGAAGGCCACATACTTAACAATCGCGGCCATGGAAACTCGAAAACTATTTTACTTACAAATCTCTGAACGCTGCAATGGATGCCGTAGGGTTTCCCCAGTACAGCTCTTAGACGCTGCATTGTGTCTTATGAAATTTAAAGACGCAGCATACACACAGTCAGACTGACGCGCGTTACAGTTGCACTCATGTTGATCGTTTCCTTGAACAGATATTAATGTAACAAAACGCTACTCATAGCAGTCTGTGTGTGACTGCCCAAGCTCTCTGCAGCAGAGGGTGGAGAGTCATTTGTTGTAACTATATCTATTTATAAGGTCATATGGCGATTGCTGTCTCTTGGGATAGTCATTTATGTGGCTGTTCGGTCACTAGCATAAATTGCTGCTGGCCCTCGCCAGAACAGTCATTCTTGTTTCCGAGTCCCTCCGGACTCATGACCATATTTAACTGTTTCCTGACTATGGGAGTCGTGCTACTAAACCTCCCCACTGTGAGACCCTCGGATCTCATTATACGAAGCCTGGATGTACCCCCTGTCTGATCCAAGTCTCAGGTGGAGCCTTTAAAGTGACTGAGAAATTACCACTGGAGTTCTGGTACAGAGCAAGCTTGTGAGGTCTACGGAACATCTGAGAGAATCTCTTAGTTTTTTTCAAGTTTAAAGTGCTAGAGTTGACTGCCAGTTGCCATTATTATTTACATAGAGTAAAACTATTTCATAAAAAATATTCTGAAATAATTTGCATATATTCCTAAATTTCCTTTCATGGGTAGTTTTACGAAAACCAAACAACTTAAATGCGATAAGGAAAGATTTGGAAGCTCCCATTTTAGAAACTCTCGCTTCAGCCATACCAAACTGAGATTTGCATATTGTCTTTAAATATATGTGTATTTATTCTTCGTCTGAAAATAATTTATTTACGTAAGAACATACTAACCGTAACTGCTGAGGGGAAACTGAATAATTACAAGGGCCATATTCGACGCTTGGTTATGCTTTACTGATCCTTATAGGGACTAAAGGATTACCGTAATGCTGCCTGTTTCGGTGAGGCTGTTTCATATGCGATTGCCAGGCTTTATTAGAGACGTGGTGGAGTTGCAACAGACTTCCGGGGAATCATCCGTTCCTTTCATTTAACCCAGTCGTCTCTCTTTCTGTTATCCACACCAAATTACATTCAAGGTTAACTGGTGCCATGAAAATAATAAAAACCGAGATTTCTTTAAGAAAATACTTTTCCCTATCTCATAATACAAAACACTGTGATGGCATGCCCATGTAGGTTTCTGTATACATGTGTTGCACAAATTTCTTTCTTATTTTTATGCTAGCAGAACGAACTGCGCTGAAATTATGAAATCTCGTATTTTCTATGAAATGCTAAGTAGATAACTAATAAATAACTAACTACCTAATTCTACGAAGCAGAATTCTTCTTGAGAAGCTAATATTTGCTCAATTAATAAAGATACGCCCGCATTTCACTTAACCCGACACTTCATACTGGGTTCACAAGACTCCACAGCTGGCCCCTGTCATGTCGACATCACTGCAGTACATGTTCTCCTGTCCTATTTATTCAAGGCCCATTTAATTTCATCTTCTCATTTAAGCCTACGGCTTTCCACTGTTACCTTCCCTTCAAGTTTTCCTACCTTTTTTTATGTATTTCTCGTTCGCAATACGAGTGACCCCCGCCCATTTCATCTGACGGGTAGCAGAGACTACGGAGATCTTCTTTAAGCAGTTTTATCTGGACTCATATTACTTTATCCCGCTTGGGCTCAGGTATTCTCCTCAGCATTCTGTTCTCAGTCATCTCCGGTTTACCCTACATTCTTCCCTCAGTGTGAGAGACCAAGTTTCTAACCCATGTAAAAGAGAGAGAAAATAAAAACTTCTGCATTATTATGAATATAATCCTCATGGTCAAAATATGTTCACAGGTACATACGTAATTGTGTATGTGTATGTATAGAGTATATACATTCATAGATAGGCAAAAGCACTGTCTCATTCGTCAGGGAAATATTTTCACTTTATTCACTTTCCTCTGCCACGCTTTGGAAGAAGATATTTCCTCACCAGAGACATTGTTCTTATTATGAAGCGTCCAAAGATTTACGAGTATGTTCTAAACTACTAATATAGGCATTATTAAAATAACAAAAATAATCTCAGGTCAAGCTGCGTGCATGTATACTGGTGAGAATGGAACAAAGTTCTATATATTCTGTAGGGGTCATTTTACATAAACGGAAGAATACGTGAAAATCGCCAATGATTGGAATCATCACGGAAGCTCAAGATTTTCAAAATAAAAAATTGCATTTCTTGAAATATATCTCGTAAAGTCGTAGAACCTTTCCAATCATATTAACAATAGATTGCTCAAAATGTTGGGTTTCGAAGCCTCTGGAGTTGAGCGCCTAGCGTTCGTATGGAGCACAATATATAGCAATAATATAGGTCAGAGAGATATGTGCTAAAGCATAAGGTTTGATATGTAAGTAAAGGTATCCCTGTAACAGGCCGTGGACGCCCATAGGGTTGTGAGATGTTGAGGTTCCAACAGTTCCTAGACAATTGGCTCACAGATGGCGGTAAGGTTGTCAGCCCTACGCGCCGGCCGCCCTTTACCCCCAAGAATATTCCTGGTATTCATTTCTGTTAGAGGCTGAGTGGACCTCAGGGCCATAGTGCGGCTGGAAGGATTAGGTCAATTGAAAAGATCCAATGAACTCATCGGGATTCCATCCCCCGACCTCGGCTTGTAGCATAGTGCCTCAGCCGGAAATTTCCACTGTTATTAATAACATGTTTTAATACTTATAGGTCAGTTCCTTTCCTCTTACGAGCATATTTCAAATTATTCTGAAGCAACCGATTGTGCACTTGTGAAACNCAGTTGGGTCCGTTAGAAAGAGCTAGCCTCAATCACTGGAAACATCGTGTTTTTATTTGTTATCTTAAAAAAAACCAGGACGATGGATAAAGTCCAAAAACCCAACATATCAGTGTGTTATACACCATCGTCCGAATCCTATAGTAACTACTTATAGGTCAGTTCCTTTCCTCTTACGAGCATACTTCAAATTATTCTGAAGCAACCGATTGTGCACTTGTGAAACTGCACAGAGAAGGATCATATCCTCTTTAAGCTTTGTGTTGCGTTTGCGTGCCGGAATATTTATGAAGCTGTCACTGACATTACGTGTAAAAAAATATTGTCAACACTAACATTTTTATTTACTTCGAGGACTCGGATTCAAATAGTCTGATCAATTTTTGCAACATATTCGTTAATTCATAATTAAAGGCTGTCATTCATCTAGGCCAGTNTCAGTTTCTTTCCTCTTACGAGCATACTTCAAATTATTCTGAAGCAACCGATTGTGCACTTGTGAAACTGCACAGAGAAGGATCATATCCTCTTTAAGCTTTGTGTTGCGTTTGCGTGCCGGAATATTTATGAAGCTGTCACTGACATTACGTGTAAAAAATATTGTCAACACTAACATTTTTATTTACTTCGAGGACTCGGATTCAAATAGTCTGATCAATATTTTGCAACATATTCGTTAATTCATAATTAAAGGCTGTACCGCAATGCCTATCATTCATCTAGGCCAGCTGTATCAAGAAACATTCAAAGACAAATGTACGCACCACGAACAGACAGAAGAAACACACAGATATGAACACTGAAGCAGAGGATTTTGTATATGAGGCGACTATTCAACGACGCCTTTTCAAATTAAGACGATACATGACACTGAGTAACGCAGGTAATATGGTCATTAATGGGAATATGAGAGAATTAAAAGACAAGAAAACTAGAATCAGTTAAACCCAGTTAACACTGGGCTAACTTTCTGTGTGTAGATGCTGAAGTCATAGGTAATTTGGAATTGTATAAAGAAACCTCCTGCGTCCAATGCCATCAATGTTATGTGGAAGGGACATGTCAGTTTGTNACTATTCAACGACGCCTTTTCAAATTAAGACGATACATGACACTGAGTGACGCAGGTAATATGGTCATTAATGGGAATATGAGAGAATTAAAAGACAAGAAAACTAGAATCAGTTAAACCCAGTTAACACTGGGCTAACTTTCTGTGTGTAGATGCTGAAGTCATAGGTAATTTGGAATTGTATAAAGAAACCTCCCGCTTCCAATGCCATTGATGTTATGTGGATGGGACAGTTATAAGTGGCTGGAAGTTATTACGTTTTATGGAAGGCAAATATGCAAATAAGACCTGTCAGCTAGCTATAAAGTGGTTGATACCTATGGCGTGTGTGGCATCACTCTCTGTCCAGAATATAAGTGTCACCAATTCGAAAAAATTAAGCGATATACTCCAGAAGCACGGTCATCACGAGGACGTTGGTCGGCCTGGGAGACAACTTTCTCTCAAACAAAGTTTCAAGACTGTATGTGAAGGCGCCTTGGTGGGAACATATATTACAATTATATCCAGTTCTCTGAGAGGTGGGCCTGGTAATTCGAGTTTGTAAATGTCTAGAACTGAGAGCCTGCAAATAACCCTAGAAAAGAAAGAAAACTTCTTTACCATTCTGTTGAGGTTCATCTGGAATGTGCAGGAATGGCACAAGTAACAATTATTCACTTGCTGAAACTAATTCCACGAATGAAAATCCTTCCTGAGAAAGTGACACTCACTTTGTTGGGCAAATCATTTTTGTCTTTTATGGAACCCGAATTTTAATTACCGTACTCACAGTAGCCTGCCCCTTAGCCCTCTCTTGAGCCCGACAAATCCGATCCAAAACCACACATACTGTTTACTTAACAGCAGGTTAAATATAATTTTTCCATATACACGTAAATGTTCCAAGTGACGTCTTCCCTTCGGGTTTCCTACTAATATATCTTATGCATTTCTCATGTCCTCCATGGTCAAGCGCTGGGAGGCGACTCTAAACATCAACCGTTGCTATGGAGCGCCCGCAGCTTACGCGTGCGAGGTGTCGTCATACACTAATAGAAGAGCTGATGAAGGAGGTGTTCTCTGTGGATCCGCTCCGAGTCTATGACTCGATCGACCGAGTTCAATTCAGGGACTGAGTGCAGTGCAGCTGAGGGTTTAGCTGTAGAGTGTTAACCAGCGGGCGAAAGTCCATCGCTAAGATAGGTTACCAGGAAACGTCTAGCTGTAACACTGTAGAGGAACAGCCATTGTGGAGAGCTGTTACCACGTAAAGACTGGTGAAAGTAGATTGAGAAGACTTACTGTGGAGTGATTTGTAGTGTGGAAATCAGCCGTAGTGTAATAATTGTGTGTAGTTACGACCTATAAGTGGTCAATAAATTTATTCACCAATCAGAACCCCGTCTATAGTCACTAATATACGTGACAATATAAGGCACCAATGTAGAAAAACGATCTGTGATCCGAATTTGCTGTCAAAGGATGTGGTAACTAGTGAAATTATAGAGGATTGACATTTCAGCTGTATGAACCACAAGAAATTCTGAGTGTGGACAGTAAATGCTGACGTTGAGCATTCTGGACGACCATCAGCAGTGGCAAATGTTCAGGTTAGTGGAATCAGTCAGTGTATCCTGGAAAACTGCATCTCAAACGAGAATCAGTATTGGAAGTAAAAGGGCAAGAGTAGCTTAAGTCCAAACGGAGAATATTTTATTGTAATTTAATTACGAAACTTGTCAATCGATTGTCCAAATACGTTGAGGATCAGAGCCATTATGGAAGTAAGATCTAACTACTGCGTTATTTTTTCAAAGTTTATAATGAAACTGATTATAAATTTGGATTTATATTCGTACAAACCGTAATTCCGTTCATTGCAATGCTGAAGCCTACAGCGCAGCACACCTCTCTCCAGCGGAACCAATTCGTGATCTGTGACTTGCGGGTTTCTTCCCGTTCTCCCATTGTAATATCACATAATTTTGATTCTGAACAATAACACAATACAGACATATATATGTAGGCATATAAATGTATATATTACAATGATTGCATTATCTAAGCCTTTTACGTCTGATTAAGCTGTAATTTTAGTTACAACTTAGCACAAGAATAAGAAGTTCTGACTAATTTATGACTGTTTCTGTTATTTTTAAAGCTTGCACCTGCGTAAAGAAAACAGTGTAAGTTAAAACTTCATGGTCACATAACTTGTGGATGCATTTTGTATGAAATTCCAGGTAACAGATGTCTTAACACCTCAATCATGCCGGTATGTTTGTAATTCTCGACACACAAAAAGTATGCACGTAGGACTTGCAAGTTTGGTTAAGTCTTATACAGCGTTTCATGTTGTTCGCCAGGTGCTCTTTAAACGGAAGAGAAAGTACAAATCTCCGAAGATCACATTTGTGTTATCTCACACATTCTCAGAGGAATTCTGTAGGTTTCTGAAACTCTAGGAAGCTTGAAATATTCTGTCGCATCTCCTAAATCGTGGCATTTGGAACAAAATCTGGTCTCATGGTTGTTCTCCCATATCATAGGCGTGCGGGCTCTGTGTGTGTGTGTGTGTGTGTGATGGTGGTGATATATTACTTTCTTTTATTGCTAGTGGGGTGGGACTGAGTCCCTTATACTCTGGCCACTTCTGGCCTATTGTACCAGCCCCAGATGATAGGTGAGGGTGATTGTGGAGCAATTGGTGGAATGAAGATTGGCAGGGGAAACCGAAGTACTCGGAGAAAACCTGCCCCAGCGCCACTTTTTCCACCACAAATCCCACTTGACAAGACCCGGGATCGAACCCGGGCCGCCGCGCTGGGAAAGAAATATTCATGCTCTGTGTTCTGTTCTGTACTTCACTAGTTTTCCTCACCATTGACCGTCATTCCTACACTCCAATTGTAGTTCGCACTGTCTGTAACTAGGTTTATGCAGCTTCGAATGGCTGGGCGATAGCGAACAATGAATTGGGAAGGACGCGGTAAGAAGCAGTCCTGGCTTAATTTAACGTACTGTCACTTTTCAGTGGCTAGACACGGGGTTTGAGTTCATTACTGGATTATGCAAGTTTATCTCGTCCTTGGCTGCCATATTTGTACTGGTTACGAAGAATCAGGGCTTTGCGAAGGTGGGTTGGTTTCCACTGGCATAAAGTAACGGAGACTATGTGAAATAATGAAAGGCGGAGGAAAGCATAAAGCAATAAAGAGAAGGAGGAAATACAGACATATATTTGCGTACATCAATGTGATACAATAAGGCCCGTTCTCCTTGCAAAATCAGGGAAATAAGGCAACATCTTTACGAGGAGTTGGTGTTCCCTAAGTACATAATATACGTATAGAATATAAATCATACTTTATCTTTCTTCCGAAGTTGCTCAGATCTGGTTCAGAAGCAGAGGTTACGGAGAGCAGGTGGCAGAGAAAAATAACTGAGGGTTTAAGCCTCTCTGATTCAGTTGGGTTCGGTGAAGTAACTGTCGTAAATTCAGGTTGTTCTCCGCTTAAAGTCTCTCCTGCTCGAGATGTAACTCGGTTAGGTAATTTGCCAATATATATATTGTCACTTGATATAACGCTAGGCGCAATTTACTATATTTTTTATGAATGCCGTATCCTGGAATGTGGCGCCGTGTGGATCTTGTATGAAACGATGTTCTTCCGAAACGTCAGTTCACACAAGATATACACGGCGCCACGTCCAGAAGATGGCATTCATCACAGTCTCCGCCGTGAAACCTCAAATCTCACATACTATATTTTTTATTTTTTATTTATTTTGACTATTTTAAGGGCGTTGTCTTTAACTTAGACTCCACATCATCCAGTGATAGGCTAATTAATTAATAATGAATTATAATGAATGCGAAAGGAAACGGTAGTGACCAGATTTGAACTACTCTTCTGAAATTGTCTGGAGAGACTGAGAAAAACCCTCCGGGCCGAGTTTAGTCCCGGTACCTCCCGAACGCGAAACAGGTGCGCTAACCTCTCAAACGCTATGCTTAGTGCAGCGGTAATGGTAAGCTAAAACTATCCCTGTAACAGGCTGTGTTGTGAGACGTCGAGGCTCCCACATTTTATAGACAAGCGATCCACAGATGGCGGTAAGGTTGTCAGCCTTACGCGCCGGCCTCTCTTGCTCCCAGGAAGATTCCTGGTTCTTCTTTCTGTAAGAGGCTGAGTCGATCCCAGGACCATAGTCTCAACTGAAAAAATCTAACTACCACATAGGGACTCGAACCCGCGACTTTCCGGTTTGTAACATAGTGCCTCAAACAACTACGCTACCGCGTGCCCCTCAGCCGCAATGTCTGGCACTTATTTTAAAATTTACGATATAACTACCGACGCTGACAGTAGCTCAGGTTACATAGTGATGAATGGGAGGATATTAATGAGTGATAAACTGGAAGAGGTGTGGAAGAAAAAGTTCGTGAATTATTTTGATGGAATGCCGCTGCATTCGCCCGGAGGGTATGAGGAAAATCGCATATCGCAGTCAAGATTTTTGTTGCGCCGGCCGAGACTCGAATCTTACCCCTCGGAAGTTTCACCGCCTGAGTCAGACCTGGTCAGTATTACCGCGTGATATAAAATTCCATTAAGAACAATATCACTAGGTGCTGCGTCCTTGTGAATGCACATATTTACCTTCACTTGGCCAGGCGTGCCTCCTAACAGTATGAACGGCACTAAATGTGATTTTCTGCATCATTGTTAAATGTAGACAGCCTTGAAATCCCCACGAAACACTTTCAGAGTGGCTACTGTTCAACCCGATGACCAAAACTGCGGTTCTCTGACGAACATTTAAAGGTTTCTAAATACAAGTATCTGAGGTTTGCACAGCGGTGACTATGAAGAGTGCCTTCTTCTGGAATGTGGAGCAGTCTAGATCTTGTTTGAACTGACGTTTCGGAAGAACGTATCGCCTCCACCTTCAGGGTAGAAAAATGAGCGAGTGAGGAACCAACGTTAGGAGATGGCTACTGCTCACGCTGGTTCCTCGCTCGCAGATTCTTGTACCCTGAAGATGGAGGCGATACGTTATTCCGAAACGTCGGCTCACACAAGATCTAGACGACACCACATCCCAGAAGAAGGCACTCTTTATCACAGCTTTCCTTTCCATTTACTACTTTGTTTCGCTAATTCATCTCCGAATGCTGTCTCGTCACCGAAATGCAGGGCAAAATCAGGACATAAAGATAGGAAAGAGATGTTTTGAAAATGTGGCACAGTTCACATATTTGGGAACAACTATAACAAATCAAAGCCGGTCACGGTAGCCGAGCGGTCTAAGGAGTGCACTGTCTTCGCTCGCTCCGAAGCCGGGATCGTGGGTTCGAATCCCACTCAGGGCATGGATGTTTGTGTGCGGTTTTCTGTGTTTGTGTACAGGTAGAGGCCTTGCGACGAGCTCATCACTCGTCCAAGGAGTCCTGCCGAATGTTTAAGATCTAGTAAACCGAAGTGAAACGGAGAGTTTCATGGCGGTAGGCCTAGGCCCAAATTGGAGCTGTAGCGCCACAGAAAGAAAAATAACAAATCAAAACCTGAATCAGGGGGAAATTAAGAGGAGAATGATCAAGTCAAGGAGGATGAGATTGTTAGGGCATGTAGCACGAATGGAGAAGGGGAAAGCATATAGGATATTGGTGGGAGAGCCATAAGGAAAGAGATCATTGGGAAGATCAAGGCGTAGGTGGGTGCACAATATTAAAATGAATCTTAGAGAGATAAGATGAAATAGTATGGATTGGATTGATCTGGCTCAGGATAGGGACCAGTGGAGGTCTCTTGTGAACACGGTAAAGAACCTTCGAGTTACATAAAATGTTGGGAATTTCTTGAGTAGCTGCAGAATTGGCGGCTCCTCAAGAAGGGCTCAACTCTATGGTAAGTAAGTAAGTAAGTAAGTAAGTAATTCATCTCAGAATCATTCAGATGCGTCATTTCGCCTTCCGTGGAACGTTTTTTTTTTTTATTTAGCTAGACAAGAAATTGCATGTTTCGATGAACTAAAAAGTTTATTGAAGCCTCTCATTAGATTGAGCCATATGAATCCAGCTGCACCTTGTTTCATAATTAGTTTGATAGTAGCCTGTAGTATTCCTATCGTAGCTTTCAAGTCGCATCCTCTCTAAAGGTTTATGGTTCAAAATATTTTTTATGTAGTGTCTAAGAAAGTTTTCAGACCTGAGGTTCTTGGCGACAATTTGCAAAATATTATATTTTTACAGTGAGAATTTATGAACACTTTGCTCAACCAACAAACTGGAGAACCACGCCTTCTCGGCTGTCCGCGACCCTAAATCTCCTCCCCCAGTAAGCTCTAGAGTGTCATTCAGTGGAATTTCGCCACTAAATCCAATGGAATTATTCAACTAACTAGTTTTTTTTTCTTGGGGTGGAGCGAGACTGAGTCCGCTTGGTACGTCGGCCACTATCTGGCCTATTGTAGCAGCCCCGGATAATAGATGACGAGTGTTGGAGCAGTCGGTGGAATGAAAATTGGCAGGGGAAAACGAAGTAATCTGAGAAAACTTGCCCCAGTGCCACACTCTCTACCATAAATCCCACATGACCTGACCTGGTCTCGAAGCCGGCCCTCCACGGTGGGAAGCCGGAGACTCACCGCCTGAGCTACGGCACGGCCTAACTAACTAACTTCATGCAGCTGAGCCCTTCTTCAGAAACCACCAGCTGTGTATCTACTCAAGAACTTCCCAACATTTTATGGAATCCGAAAATTCATTACCGTGTACACAAGAGCCCTCCAAAGGTCCTTATCCTAAAAAGATCAATTCAGTCCATATAAAATATTTTCAACCCATCTACGTCTAGGTCTTAACTTCGTCACTGGATGGAGATGAGTTGTAAGCTTGACACCCCAATCGTGTTATCCCCGAGGAAAGAGTTTCCAGTACCCAATGGACAGGAAGGTTGGTGGGCTGAAAACGGTTGTGAATATAGAAAACTCTTGCCTCTGACGGGAATCGAGCTGCAATTCCTCAGTCGTCCATTCCTGAATGAGTAAATATATAAATCAACTATCTATGGCTCTACAGTCCTTTGTTGTGCCTTGGCCGCTTTTTCAGTTTCTTGATCTTTTACACAGTCGTTAGGACTCCCTGGATAGGGGATCAGGCGGTCGCCAGGCTGCTACCTAAACACAGGACAGCACAAAAACAGAATAAACGCACTCAGACATCCATGTTTCATGTGGGATTCGAACCCACGATCCCAGTGTTTGAGCGGGTAATGTCAGTTCGTGCTTTAGTCCCCGCGGCCACTGTGATCAGCAATAACAAATCTCTGACGCCTGGGGGGTGAATGGATGGACGAATGCCAAGTCTGTAATAGTTCCAGAGCTTGCCAACAGATGGCCATCTACTGTAATAATGTGCGACAAAGGTAACTGCAGTCAGTCGTAAAACGCCATGCATGTTTGAAATGAAGGGACCGCCCAGACAAGAAACTTACAGATAAGCGCACATTATAATTACAACAGTGACAGTCCTAATACTATAAAACTCTAATTTTGTAGTTAACATACTAAAACTCAGGTAAAGTTTAGATAACTAACAAGACCCTTCCGGGCTCTCACGAACGCAAAATTCTGATCGAGAAATTGTCAGCATGCCCCCTACACAAGTGGAATGACTGAAGGACAAGAACTTCAGAAAAATAATGTCTCAGGCAAAGTAATTAAAAATTTAGGAAATCCAGTGGTGTCATTGCGAGTAGGTAACTAAACAAATGGAGAACTGCCCTTGTTGAGGAGCCAACAGATTATAGAACCCGCAGGTTTATTGTGATACAACCGTCAGTTCTCCGAATCTTGAGCCCAAAGAATCCAATAAAATCTAAAATCTTGTGACGATGGTACATTAGTACAAATATTACATATAAATACAAATAATATGAAAAACGAGGAATTTATTGAACTTTAAAGCGACCAACGGCTCCTCAAGAAGTATTCTGCTCCATACACTTTGCCAAATATATTGCACACAATTCGGAATGAAGGCAGGAGAGAGTGAAGCCACTGATAGTGGAGGAGAATGTTCAGTAATTTGTCACAAAATGTGACAAGATTCGAAAAGCGTACCTGCCGATTACAGATCACACCGCTCTACTGAACGTCTCTATGCGAAAATGGAAAAATAAAACTTAATACATTTCTAGCCATTTCTCCTGCTCTTTGAACTATTTTCTGTGAGAGAGATGAAAGGATAAATGTTGCCTTTAGGGCGTGTGTAGTAATCCACTCCCCCCTCCCCCCAGCTCCCCGAACAACTGACTAACGAATGTAAATACTGGTGCATATGTATAACTCAGACATAACCGCAAACAATTGAACTGTGTAAATGCTGTATACTAAACTACATGAGTGTACGGGATTGTTCCATAACAACTAGGCGCCTAATTAGTACACCTGAAACAAATTTCCCGGTAATCTATCTGTCTATCTATCTATCTATCTATCGCTCTACAGCGCTTGTGGACCTTGGCCGTTTTTTCGGTTTTTTAATCTATATACAGTCGGTAGAACTCCTTGGACGGGGGATCAGCCTGTCGCAAGGCCTCTACCTATACATAGAACACCACAAACACAGAATAAACACACACCCACATGCCTCTATTCGAATTTGAACCCACGATCACAGTGCTCGAGCGAAGACAGTTCATGCCCTAGACCGCGCGGCCACTGTGATTGGCAAGTTCCACAGTAAGCTCACTGAAATCTGTTTTACTCAGTAAAGTTCTAAAGCAGGTTTTCTTTTTCCCTTGACACTACAGCCCCAGTGGGCCTAGACCTACCTCCATGAACTTCTCCGTTCACTTCGGTTTTTCTAGATCTTACACATTCGGTAGGACTCCTTGGGTGGGTGATCAGCTCGTCGCAAGGCCTCCACCTGTACACAAACACAGAAAAACGCACACACACAAACTAAACATCCATGCCCTGAGTGGAATTCGAACCCACGATCCCGGTTTCCAAGCGAGCGAAGACAGTGCATGCCTTAGACCGCTGGGCTACCGTGACTGGCAGGTTTACCACTGATCATTATCGAAATCTGGGCGATGTAATACCCAACCGTTTACGTTCCACTTTCCTACCATCTCTTCAGTGATTAATGCAAGGAAATCTTCCATTTTGTGCATGCGTCGGGAGCGCTCAGCCTAAAATGGCGTAGGGAAACTTGGGAATAAAAATACACGATTGCTCGATTATTTTGCTTTATCACAGACGAATTAACTGAATAACCAATGTAAAATGTTATAACTTCTGATCTAGTCAAGAAATCCATGAACACAGAAATGTGCAGGTCACTGGACCCTCCCTTTAGCCGGTTGAATAGAGTCGCAGCTTCACATTCTATTTCTTTAATATACATTTTAAAATTACCCCATTTTAAGCCATGGGTTTTCAATTGATCCCCTACATAAATATTATCCGAAGGAAATTAGAAATAATATTATATATAAGCGTACTGCTGTATTACTTGGTCACTTCGGTTTATAATAACAACACAGCCTTCAGTCCAGTTGCGGGCGCACATACACGAAAGCACGGATAAAGTTGCGATTCAACCAGTAAACCTGTGAGGCTTCATAGAAGACTGCCTTGTATACATATAATAAAAACTGTATGCTCTTTTCCCATTTAACCCATGGGTGTTACATAAGTCGCCTATCTCAGCTCTCTTGTTTCATGAAGCGGTTTGCAGAAGGGTAAAAAATATTAAGATTCGGCGTATCTTTTTGTTACTTCCTCTTTTAACCCAAACACCCACATCAGAACTCCGTTCTCAAAAAGTTTACATCTTACAGTCTTCAATTCGAGTGACACACCAAGATACAATCACATAAAAACAGGTGAAATTATAAATTTTTGTAGTCGATATAGCAATGGACTATAGGTTGAACTCTAGAGGTTCGATTCCCGGTAGGGACAAAAGATTTCTCTCTTCTCCATAGCTTCCAGACGGGCTCTGGTGCGCACTTAACCTTTAAATTTAATGGTTGCCTAAGGGCTCTTTCCCCGAGAGTAAAAGCGGCAGGTGTGCGAAGCGGAGAACACGCCTCCACCTAGTGCCGAGGTCAAGAAGTGTGGAACTTTACCTCCACACCTCACACGTCTTCATGGAGTGGTGCTTAATTAATTAAGCACAGGGACAACTTCGCCTTTCTTTCTTTTAGACCTGTATTTTAACCTCCAGGATTTTAGATAGGACATTACAAGATAAAGCGATTCTGAACTAAATGGCAGCATGTATTTTCGTTTGTTGCTGACGAACTTTGCGGATACCCTAACAGTTACGGAGGAGAATCAGTAAATAGGTCACAAATGGAAGTAAAAACAGCTGTAATGGACACATTAGGTGTCCTATGTGTATCACTAGGTAGCAGCACAGTCCAGCTTCATGACAAGCTTGGTAGCAGATGCGCATGTTTAGAGGCTGGTTTCAGTAGTCAAAATGGCAACCGTACTTGAGCGTACTGCCCAAGAGCTGCGTTGTTGTGCGGCTTTTATAGGCAAAAGGGCTCAATGCAAAGGATATTCATAAATAAATATTTCCTGTTTAAGGTGGGAAGTGTTTTTCGCGTAAAGCGGTTCGCGGATTGTTCTAGAAACGTGATAAACGTTTCGCTGATGACGAAAGGGCTGAAACGGAGGTGCGGAAGTGACTGAGACAGCAGTAAAAAAAAACTTTGATGCTGCGGATTTCGACGCACTGGTAAAGCCATGGGACAAGAGTATCAGTTTTGGTGGCGGATATGTCGAGAAATAAATGTTTTCCCTGGATTCGAATATCAAATGTTTTACGTTTTATATCCATTTGTGACATATTTACTGACTCCCCCTCGTACATCAGCTATTACATATTGAGATCCTGCACATGGCAACAGATTCAAATATTGAGCAGTTTGGTGTGGTGAAACTGTATTCGGGTACAGAGATATTGGGTTTTCGGACTTTATCCATCGTCCTGGTTTTTAAGATAACTAAGGACGATGGATAAAGTCCGAAAACCCAATATCTCTGTGTGTTATACACCATCGTCAGAATCCTATAGTAACTACCTGTATTCGGGTGCTCGTCGGTTCGAAACTCAGTTCGACCACCGATTACCCTGACTGGATATTTTTGTGATATTGATCTTTCAGGTCGAGCAAGTTTCGAGAGAGTATTATGATATAGGCTCAGACCACTTCCTCCGACAACTTTATCTGTTCAAATGTTATGATTAGTTTCCCATTTCATCTAATTCTGTTTAATCTCTGCAGCTGATAGAGTGTCGTTAGTAAATTACGATTCTATCAATGGGCTATAAAGCATAGCTTTATATAACTATAGCTATATAGCTATAGTATAAGATCACAACTGAAAAAGCTTCCACAAGCTACTGAAAGAGATCAAACATCATTACCTCTGTCAATGTGACCAGCATTCAAACGACAGATAATGTGCACTCAGTTGTATGAAATCATAATTTTCCCACATACATCCCCATTAATATATGTTGCTCCGCTGGGTGGAATATAGTTGCACAATGGCTGCAAAGACGATATCCAAAATTAAAGAAAACAACACCGACTGGTATAAAACAGACTTACTTGTAATATACCATCAGCTTGTTGATTAGGTTCAGTCATGAAAGGGGAATGATTAATATCATTCATTTCTTAGCGTCTGCGGTTCGAGAACCCTCAACTCATGAATATTTCATTGATGAGTTTCCCAGTTAGTAAAATAAAGCTATGAACAGTGTTACTCGCTGCTGTCCCTATGAGTTACCGGAGTGAGCACAGCTGGGAAAGAGACAAGACAGATGCATCAATGAACTAGTTCTTTGTCCAATAAGACTTATTATCAGTCGCTATCCAATCGGATTTGCTCAGTCTTCTAGTTCTTAATAAGGACGTAGATTGTTTGAATCTCCTCCGCCGTCCACTAACGTGACTCAAATTTTTTCCTGATTAATCTCAGCCTCTCCCAAGTTCCGGAACGGCAATTTAATGAACAAGTAAGAAAAAGGCGAAGTTTCCTTCCGTTCCTATCCGTACCAATATCACTGAACTGTGCGCACAATTCCCAATTGGTTTCAACTGGCAGACAGTAATTACTGCCACTTACAACTCAACTCATTCCCCTCAATAAAGCTAGTAGTCTATCTGCTGATCAAAACATTTCTCGTGTTAATCCAACCGAAGGAATAATTGTCGTGTTCATAAAAAACGAGCCGTTGAACTTTATAGTGACAACTTCAGACCATATTTCTTTAAGATCAATTTTAATATTATCTTCTCATAAGTACCTAGAACACCCAAGCAGTATCTTCATTCCGGTACCCCCACTAAAATTGTATATTTGTTTCTCTTGCATGCTACATGGCCAGGACTTCATTCCGTCTCCCCAATAATGTCTATTGAGGAGTACGAATTACAAATAAGATCTAAAAGTTTGTGACGATGGTTCATTAATAAAAATATTATGTTTATGAACATTATCCACCGTCCTGTTCTCGTCTAACGCGCCGTCCTCTTTCTATTTAGAAACACAACCCTTCGGAGACTGGATTCTGTCTCCGTGTTATGGTAACAACCTTCTCAGAAGACGGAGACAGAATCCAGTCTCCGAAGAGTTGTGTTTCTAAATAGAAGCAGGACGGTGTTTTAAATAAAAACAGGACGACGGACGATGTCCAGAAACCTAATATTTGTACGAACTACAAAACTCCTCACTATGCAATCTTCTCCGGCCTCCTGTTGCTTCGTCCCTCTCAGTTCGAGTATTCCACTGAGCTGGCTCTTCTCACACACTCGCAATCTGTATTCTTCCCTGAGGGCGGAAGATCAAGTTTCACGCCCATATAAAACAACGAGCAATATTACAGTTCCATAAAATTTATTTTAAGCTGGATGATTTTGCATGGGAGGCAGGAATATAAAATATTCTGAACTGAATTTTAGCAAGACTTCTGAAATTTAAACTGTTTTTAACTTATTATTTATGTAATTTTGATTTATTACATTAGTTCCCAAATAAATGAACTATGCTCCATTCTTGAAGCCTTTTTTATCTGTCTTTATAGGCCTATTAAGAGTTTGCCCTGCACTCCAGTGGCTAGACGTGAATATGTAACTCCTTAGTTCCTTTACGTTTATATGTACTCTAATGTCCTAACTGCCCAACGCGGCGGCCCGGGTTCGATCCCGGGTCTGGTCAAGTGGGATTTGTGGTGGACAAAGTGGCGCTGGGGTGGGTTTTCTCCGAGTACTTCGGTTCCCTTGCCAATCTTCATTCCACCAAAATCTCCATCATCATAATCACTCAGGGGAGGCTACAATAGGCCAATCAGTGGCCGACTTCCCGAGTGGACCCAGTTGGACCCCCCCCCCCCCAATAAGTATTAAATAAATTTCTATGTACTTTAGTGTACATTTTACTAAGCAGCTAACTGCCTTTTGGTTTACTCCGTACTTTAACTTAATAAATTGACATCATCGGCATATGTCGGAAGTTGTGTTTCCAGATAACCGATCTAGTAACTGTACCCTTCATGGCCTCCACGGACAACCAACAAAGGTCACTGCTGAGGTCATAACCCGTATTTGTACTGCGGTCTAAGTGAATGAATGGAACAACTGCGTGAATATTCCAGAAGTTTATGTACCGGTGCCTGCCACAATACAAATATCAGAATAGGGTAATATGACGCCCGGAAGCAGGAATAGCGAAGTCAGAATAGACGCTCATTACTAGGCAACGACTCGGTAAACACATTCCCATGGCAACGAATACGCAAGCAACATTCAAGTGACTTCCGTTTCTATGCAACGGCGTTGTGAACACGCCATCCCAACAAGAGAGAAGACGTGTTTTCTGCGTGGTCCGTGCAAAGTGATTAAAAGGAAGAGTTCAGTTAGTCGAGTTTCGAGACACCAGCCTACCAGGATATGAGCTTGGGAGCAGAGGAACTGAATTGAGTCGAGTCTTCAGAATTGGCAGTTGCAGAATAAAGGCAAGAAAGGAGTTAAGCTATACAAAGAAAACTGTACGTGTGCTGCAATTACAGTGAGACTAGTATAACTACTGTGTTGAAATCCGTTGCCAGGATATGACTATTGAAGACTGAGAACTCCAGTGCTTGTGTAACGGTGAAATGTAAAGTGTGTACATCAGTGATAGCGCTGTAATTGCCTGTAGTTCAGAGTAGTGAAAATAAGGTGTCAATAAATCGATTCATCCAATCCAAAACCCGTCTATAAGTCACGCAAACCAGCTACACGTGACAGTAGTCTTGATATGCTTCTGCAGATAATATTTTATAAAGGATGTTATTTTAATTTGATGCAATTTATAAGAAAAGTGGGAGGTTCGTACGTTATTTGTTGATGCTGTGTCAACTACAGCGGCTATGTTTCCTGGAATGGTACGAATGGCTGGTCTAGTTCGGTAAATTTGAAAGGATTGAAGAGGAATCCGTAATGGCTTATTTATATATACTACACGAGTATTACTCTGGTGTGCCTAAGGAAAATATGAAAATCTTTAGCCAACACTGTCGGTGTCTCAGTCGAGTTTAAAACAGGACATCCCTCAAATACAAGTCAGAAATTTATCGGCTGAGCAAACTAATTTTAAATGAGTAGGTATATTTGTTGTGTGTACGTTTTTCTGTGTTTGTGTACAGGTAGAGGTCTTGCAACGAGCTGATCGCCCGCCCAAGGAGTCCTACCGAATGTGTAAGATCTAGAAAAACCGAAGTGAACGGAGAAGTTCATGGAGGTAGGCCTAGGCCGACTGGGGCTGTAGTGCCAAGGAAAGAAAAGGCATATTTGGCTATTATTTAACACAAGATTAATAAGAAAATCATTGTCCGGGGAGGGAAGAGGACCTCTTCCGCCAGAAGGGCATGTTGGGTAAATCCGTAATGGACACACTTAAAGATCATGGGTCAAATTGGGACACGTGTACGGGGCCTTGTAAACACTTCCATTAATATGTAGACATTCGTACGCAGGCATGTTACAGTAAGAAGAAAGCAGTCTTCTGGGATGTGGCGCCGTGTAGATATTGTGTTAACCGACGTTTCGGAGGAACGTATCGTCTCCATCTTCGGGGTAAAAGAAAAAAAGAAAAATTCTGCGAGCGAGGAACCAGCTTGAGCAGGTGATAATAGACTAATGTCGAGAAGATGGAGGCAATACGTTTCTCCGAAACTTCGGTTAACACAATATCTACACGACGCCACATCCCAGAAGACTGCTCTCTTCATAGTCACCGCCGCGAAAACTCAGCTCTTACATTTTACAGTAAATTGCGATAATTATACACGAGTTTAAATGCTAAATTCTGCTGAAAAGTTAGTAGCAGTTTAAAGAAGAAAATGGGCTCATGATCGTGCATAATGTCTACATACGCTTGCAAACCAGCGTAAAGCGAAACCAAGTAATGTAAAAACTGAAGCAAAATTACCTGAAGAAATTTCTTCAATTAAGGCGTTCCCGTCCTCGCAGGAACGGGTTCTGTCTTCTTGTTGATGCCGGTACTATCGCGAGAGTTCTGTAAACGTTCCCTGCACTAAATTAATAAGCAATCGATACGCACACAACTTCAGCCTACTTCAGTTGCATACCTTAGAACGCATCCCGCAGGGGCATTGACACTGCAGCCTGCTACACATACTGTGGATTGTGGCCAGTCATAATCAGAGTGGCAGGCAGGGCAGCCTACGTCATATTTATCTCAAAGCGGGGAGCATTGACCTCTCACCTGACAGACCAGAGTTCGACTCTAACATTTTTCAGTTGAGTTTAATCCAGAAGAAAGCGCAGAAAAAATAAGCATATGCTATATCCCTTCACCAGAATTCAGGGCAGGACTACAATCACGATAAATCTAGGTAATAAATCATTTTTAAATGTGATAAAATTTCTGATACTTTGGAGCGACAGAAACAAAACAATATTGTACTCATGAAGATATTATAATGTGATTGAACTTGGGAAATGCTTGCTACCGTTCACTTCAGAGCCTGTCTTCTTGTGCCTTTTCGAAAACTCGAAGATTAGAATATAAAAAGAAAAGCAATTGTACCTGGACTTCTCTATGAGAGTAAAACTCGATATCTGATCTTAAGAGAAGAACATAGATTGAGGATATTAAAAAAAAAAAAGGAATGCTGAAGGAATATCTGAACTCAACAGAGAGAAGATAAGAGGCGAGTGGAGACATCTGAACAAAGACAAGCTTCATAACATACATATATTTTTCTTTCCTTGGCATTACAGCCCCAGTGGGCCTAGGCCTACCTCCATGAACTTCTCCGTTCACTTCGGTTTTTCTAGATCTTACACATTCGGTAGGACTCCTTGGGCGGGTGATCAGCTCCTCGCAAGGCCTCTACCTGTACACAAACACAGAAAAACGCACACACACAAACTAAACATCCATGCCGTCAGCGGGATTCGAACCCACGATCCCGGTTTCCAAGCGAGCGAAGACAGTACATGCCTTAGACCGCTCGGCAACCGTGACCGGCCTCATAACGTATATACTTTGCCAAAAGTCATTACTGTGATAAAATGGAAGTTGACAGAGTATACAGCACGCATGACAAGAATGAGAAGTACATAAAGCAGTTCAGCAGAAAACTCTAAAGGGAAGAAACCACTTGGGAGATGTAGTAGTAAATGGTAAAATAATATTAAAATGGGTTTAAAAATAATATATTTAAGTATCCTGTTTCATTTATATATCTTAAAAACACCAGTATATTGAGTTCATAAAGCAATTATTTTCACTTTTATTTCTTCTCATTACGACATGTATCGACCTCAGACGGCCATCATCAAGTGTTCTGTCTACGCCAAAACTGTCGCAAAGTATAAAGTGCATAAAATGTTCATTTAATTATACACTTGCAAATGTGACGTTTCTTCTTTAATTCACTTGATGTACACTCGATATTTATTTTCATTGATTCATGACACTTATTTTCTAATTTAATTTTGGTTTTAAATTACTTAAAATTCATTAAAACTATGTAATTCTTTCACCTCCATTAGGGACGTCCTACACTTGTCCAAATTATATAGTTGTATGTTGCGTCTTGGTGTTTGTGTGTTGCTTGTGTTCGCAAGCCCTTTCCTTGTGTTATAAATTGTTCCTGTTTGTATGTTGTTCCTTGCCCCTGCATATGATACTGTTACCTCGTGTGTGTGGACGCTTGAATCATACGTATCACCATGTTTTGCCCAGTTAACACACTGATATATATAATAGACAACAATGAATTCTTTCATCAGAAGGGAATAACAATATCACGAGAGACTGGCATTATCAAAGGGCACTCATTTCGTTTTATGCCATTTAGCCTATATATTTTAGCAGTGTAGGTATTACCAAAGCAGATCTAAACCTGCGTATCCCGGTCAGCATGATAAATGACAATTTGGGGATTAAATTTATGGATCGCAGTACCAAACATAACCAAAATATTTCAACACATATCAGTCTCATTACAAATGCAAACTCACGCTACAAGAGAACACAGAAACAGGAGACTTAAACATATAAACGCATAAATAGAAGATAATTGAAAGATGTAGACTAATCTCATTGCGAACGTAATTTCTTTCTGAAAATAAATGTGATTTGATCAGTAAACTGTTAGTTTAATATTTTTTTTTAATTCGTAAAGGACGGGGGGATAAGACTGGGTCCACTCGGCACGGCGGCCACTGATTGGCCTATTGTACCTGCCCCGGGTGATTATGATGATGGAGAATTTGGCGGAATGAAGATTGGCAGGGGAAACCGAAGTACTCGGAGGAAACCTGTCCCAGTGCCACTTTGTCCACCACAAATCCCACTTGACCAGACCCGGACCGCCGCGGTGGGAAGCCAGCGACTAACCGCTTGAGCTATGGCGCGGCCTGGTTAAACCATGATCTGAAACTAACAGAATCCTAATATTTATTCTTCTGTGTATCCACAAATACCTATTATTATTATTATTTGCATCGAGCCATTTGAATCTAGTGATTGAAATTCATTCTTTTTATCGGAGCCAACTAAGTACACATCACGAGAGGAAGTTAGCAGATTCTGCTAGCAAAACACTGTTTCATTTAGTATATCGAACGATGGATAAAGCCAAACAAAACATGCAATACAGCAAAATCAGAAGCCTCTGAAACCAGCTCAGTTCTATCCAATCCTTGAGACATATGTCTCAGAGAAGAAGAGACTCTAGGGAGGATAAGACTTCGTTGGATGATATCTAATGGAGTGAACGACTTCTCCTTCCGGTTTATTTAAACCTGACGCAATATACTTCATAAGAAATTATATAACATTAAAATACAGAACAAGTACATGTGCTGTAAAATCAGTAGCAGTAGAGTCTACGTCAGGCGCATTTGGACGGCGCAGTGCGATTTATGGGCCTGTTATAGAACTGTAACATTCGGCCGGATGCTACCGGCTGTTGTCTCTCTCTGCATGTCCCAAACTTTCTCTGCGACGTGACAATACTCGACTGCAAGACAAACGTAAGAGGTTAGCCAGCAGATAGAAGAGGGATACAGCGTGCGAGACATGCGAACCTAGCAGTCCCACTTAGTATTTGGAAGGTCCCGCGGTTGGTTTTCGTAACTCTACTCGTACTCAGTCACTCCAGCAATGGTTACAACTCTCCTTTCCCTATTTTCTTGCAATTCACCATCGTCCTGCCATTGCAGTGTCGTGTGGATACCACCCGCAATGCTGCATGGCGTCACAATCCAGAAGGCCATGGTTACCAAGACCCATCTATATGCAAGAAAGGACGCACACACTACATAATATTAAATAAGAAATCCTGATTATCCTACATACAAAATAAAATAAAAATATAATAGAAGAACCGGTTGTCCATGTGGTTAAGTGATTAAATACCACGGCTTGAGGACGTATGGGGAATGGAGGTTTAACTCCAACAATCTTGATCTCTGTACAAGATGGAGATGAGTATCTGCTTCACATCCTCGGCCTCATTACTCCCAGGGAAACAATTCCCAAAACTTATTGGACAGGAGACTGGGTGGACCTCAGAGCTGGTCTGGACGTTACGGAGTAAAAGAAAATCTCTTGCCCTCACCCGGAATGGAAACCCTGTCCACCTTGCCGGTAGCTCACATCTATACTGAGTGAGCTATCTTTGCTCAAAGGCAAACAATAACAACGTTAATAAAATTTTCTCGTGTTTTATTCAATAATGAAGAAATTACGTAATTTTAAATGTATTATAAGGTTTTTCTTATCTTTCAGAGGCTTCCTTGCTACAGACACTCATGAAGAGGGCGTATATACATGTCGCTGAAATAGGTAGGGCTAATTTAATTGTAATGATATTGAAATTATAGGCAATGTACGAGTATTTCGATAGTTTTAATATCTTGATACATGTAGAACAGAGTAGCAGGCATGCCGAATATTGAAATGCATTGGAGGTATCCACATACGCAACAAATTTGAGAAATATCGCTGCGGAAACATATCATCATTCAAGCGCAAACATTTTGTTCTTCTGTCATGCAGACACGTTCGCTTTCGATGATATGTAATTCTAATTATTGCATATAAAACACAAAATGGAATCATAAATCGAATTTAAAATGCGGAACTGAAAGTAACTGAGGGGAAGGGGGGCTAGACAGAGGTCACAAACTCGTTAAACGTACGTCCCAGTATAAACATTACTGTAAAATGTTTCTGAACATGCAGAAAAAATGGAAATTGCCATAACAAGCATCGCACATTCATGGAAATGCTACAGCTCATATTTTATTTACGACTCGCGCAATTACAGCTACGTGTTAGGAATTTATATGATAACGAACCCCGAGAAAGCGACAAGATTGGAATGTGATTCCGTAGAGTTTTGTAGGCAGATATCAACGTTAAGGAAGAAGCTTCTGCCTCAAATTTAATGGTGCTCTTGTCTTCTGAAGCTTGATGCAGCAGGTTTCTTCGAAACATTGATACCTAATCTACCAAACTAGACGGCGACACATCCCAGAAGGCAGTAATATGCGTAGTCGCTGACATGAGATCCTCAGTTTTCACATTCTAATAGAAACAAATGCCCTAGTTACACGGTAGTGAGACTGTTCTCTTGTCAGAAGACTGCGAGGCCGTGTGTCCGGTTATACATAATGCTTGCTGCCACTCAGGTGGGAAGCCTTACCCTTGTTGTCTTCTCTCTAAAACATAAAAGAGGGCAACTCGGACTCTCATCTTCGAAGAAAAACACAGACTACAGCGAGGCTGAATCCAGGGGTGGACAAGTTGATGCTTCCGCCAGGGCCAGAGAACTTAAGAGGCAGGAAGAATGGAATTGAGAAAATGATATAATGAGAAGTTTAATACATTTGATGTGTTTCATTCTGGTCCGTCACACTAACAATTATAAATACAAACCACTCCGTCCAATGTGACATATAAGTTTGTACTACGTTAAAACTTATCTCCCTTACATGTTTCGGTCCTTACGCGCCATCTTCAGAGGGAACATCATTACGAACTGGAAACTACAATCACAATAGGTGTTTTGATTTAAAATACATACACTTATATCCTATAATGCACAGTACGCATAAAGTTGAACGTTTCACAATCACAGCAGCTTCCTGGTGTTGTAAAGTTTTTAAAAGTTTCTAGATATTATTTAAAAAACCTTTATTGTCAGTAGTTTATTTTTTTTAAACCACGTAGATTCGTGTCCGTACTCCTATCGTCCTTCTTGTATGGGGCAGATTTTGTGCCGCCTGTCTATCTTGATGAGGAGATTCTTGATGTCGTCCAGGGTGTGCTCGTGGCTTGCTGTGTTGCATTATAGGATATAAGTATATGTAATTTAAATCAAAACCCCTATTGTGATGGTAGTTTCCAGTTTGTAATGATGTTCCCTCTGAAGATGGCCCGTAAGGACCGAAACATGTAGGGAGATAAGTTTTAACGTAGTAAAAACTTACATGTCACATTGGACGGAGTGGTTTGTATTTATAGAAGTTTCATAGTTTGAAAGCTTCGCCAGACGTTATTAGGATGATGAACTCAAGATGATGGGAGTGGGTGGTAATACGGAACACAAATACATAAAAAATATCAGGAAACCAGAAACGGCGAGACAATTTTGGGGGAGGAGTTGAGAGGATTAAAATATTAAAATTGAAGTGAGGATGAGGGCAGATTCAGCTGGCTCGGGATATGGTACAATGACCGACTGCAATGAAAGTTCGAATTCCATAAAAAGAGGACAAGTTCTTGAGCAGTTGAAAGCGTGTAAGATTCTCAGGGTATCTGCTCCATGGAATAATGAATTGTATGTATATTTCATAGATTTTTTTTTATAATTATCACCGCGTATAACTGACGAACATGCGGTTACCATTACACTTATGAGCGAAGTTGTAGCTTTGACAGCACACCGGTTTTATTTCAAGAACCAAAATTCGTTTAAAGGGACTTGACACTAGTTGTTAAACTAAGGCGTACCCATCTCGTTAGATGATGAATATCTTGCAATAGAAATAACCGGATGCAGAGTAAGTTTGAGTTAGCTGCTGCCTCATACTTCTGTGACTAAGTAACCTCAGCTAACATTTCCTGCGAAACTGCAGAAAGAAAACAGATCCACAACTTATGTGTAGTGCATTGTAGAAACAGTCCAATCTTGAGTATTTCCTTGGCATCTCAGGCAAGTTTGGGCTCCATCTGAAGCAGAGGTACATCCATTTCATATCAGTATGAAATTAAGTAGCTTCAAAATTTAGAAATTGTGTCGCCTTATCAGTTCACGTACATTTTCACGAGCCCCTCAACACAACACAGTTTTACGCGTACTTCTTCATGCGAGGGATATATTACTGAGATGACTGTACGCCTAAATAAGGCAATGGACTTTAGTAAACGTAAGTTTATATATGCTACCTATGTTTACAGTAACATTTTAACGAATTATATAATATTCTTTACTCTCTTCACAACTTTTAATCTCGGTGGCCCGGAATGGGTCCCGTGTCAAGTCACGTGGGATTTTTTTGGACAAATTGTCAACGGGGCAGGCCTTCTCCGAGTGTTTATGTTTCCCCTCCAAATTTCCTTCCCACAAACTTCTCCATATTCATTAATTACTCTATCACTGGAGGCACGCAGTAGCGTAATTGGTTGAGGCATTATGCTACAAGCTGGAAGGTCGCTGGTTCGAGTAAAAATGAGGTGGCTTTCTTCAAATACCTAATCCTTCCAGCCGCACTATGGTCCTGGTGTCGACTCTGCCCGTAAAAGAAATGAGGACCAGGATTTTTTCTGCGGGGTAAATGGCGGCCGGTGCGTAAGGCTGACAACCTTACAATCTCTAAGCCGATTGTCTAGAGAAAGTGTGGGAGCCTTGACGTCTCACATCCCTGTGGGCCTTCACGGCCTGTTTGTCATTGATCCCATACAATCTCGACACTGAGGGCATCGCTAAACAAGAAACAAACGCAAACAACATTTACACCTACACTTAAGTTACATTGCTGACGTATTTTATCTTCCTTTCGCTACACGTCACGAGGCCCAGAGGCTGACCAATGTGGACCGCTGAAGTTTTTGAAAGAATATATTGGTTCGTGAATAGGACTGTTCAGAGCTCGACAGCGAAGCCAGGAATGGCGAATCCACGAATTTTAGTGGGCTGTAATTCCACAGTCGGTACATGGCACTTCGGAATGTGCAAATTAATCTAATAAACTGGTTTTATGGATGAGGTTTCAGATTTAATTTATGCAGGTTGTCGAGGAACGGGGTAAGATAATTAATTTAGTCTAGTACATGAAGATAGTATTTTCTTGTGACTTGTTTTCTCACGCACTTCATCTGTTTACCGAATTCTAGGATCTAACCACAGTTCCTGTATCTTCATAGACGATAGAGGCGAGGGAGCGGAAACTTTAGAAGACAAAAAGGCACTGAAATTAAGAAACCTTCTTCACACAAACACACATCCAGACAAAAAAGCATCGAGATAGTTACAGCATAGCTGGAGGGTGCGGTCGGCGCTGGGTTAGCCTGAGAGGAGAGCTAGCTACAGCAGCAGCAGGTGGCTTCCAGCGATTCAGTTCAAGATTTCTTGTTTGGTTGTCTTCCTTCTTCCCCTCCTGCGTCCCAACATCCTCATGTTTCCACGCCTCGAGGCCCGACTACGAGAGAATCAGTTCTCCGGCCCTACTGGTATCATCTTGCCTAGCCCGAATGGGGTCTCCTTTGCCGGCTCCATCAACTGCACCTGCCACTGATGTATGTGACCACACCGTGTTGCCAGATCCACGATCTCTTTTCCTCTCTAACTTGCTATGCTATACTTAACAACCGCCACAATACTCAAGTCTGCTTCACCGGTTCGGTGGAATGTTGACACCAAGGCCATGGAACCACCGCAGTTCCAAGCCGAAGATGCTGGTCTACTGGCTGGTCCTTGTAGCGCAGGAAGAAACAATGGCCGTAGTAGATCACTGTACACAGATTATGTCAATATGTGAAGAGTTATGGGTTCTGCAGTCCGGGGAGAGTCAACTGAAGTTTAATAAAAATATATCATCTCCATTTTCAGAGCTGAAGAGCAAGAAAACAAGAAGCAGAACATGATTGCTGACTCTTCCATGCTGGTTTTTATCGTCTTGCTATTCTACCTTCAAGATGGAAGCAGTATGTCTCTCCGAAACATCGTCTGACTTTCACCGGGCTACACGATATTATATTGGCACGCAGTAGCGTAGTTGGTTAAGGCACTATGCTACAAGCCGGAAGGTCGCGGGTTCAAGTTCCTATGAGGTCATTGGATTATTTTTCAATTGACCTAATCCTTCCAGCCGCACTATGGCCCTGGGGTCGACCTAGGCTCTGACAGAAATGAGTACCAGGAATATTCTTGAGGGTAAAGGTCGGCCGGTGCGTAAGGCTGACAACATTTCCGCCAACTATGAGCCGATTTTCTAGAAAATGTGGGAGCCTCAACGTCTCACAACCCTATGGGCCTCCACGGCCTGTTACAGGGATAGCTTACTTTTTTACTTTTACACATTATATCAAGGAAGGCAGAAATCTTCATAATCAAGAGCGTAAAAGGTCAGATCCAAGAAATCCATAACCCTTTCCGGAAAGCCAAAGAAATAAGGGTCCGAAGTAACTTCGCTATCTTGCAATGGCGTCCTCTAGAACCTGCCTGACTGCAACAGGTAATGAATGGAAGGTAATGATAACAACAATATTACAGTTCAGAATATAAGGAAGAGAGAAAGAAAACTGCTGAAATCCTGCTTCAATTACACTTGAGTGTGAAATGAGGCCCAGTCCGTGGCATTGAGACACCGAGAGCTGATACACACCGCATCATAAAGAAAGAGACGATAAGACGGCTCCTTTCACATCCTCTGAACCTTGAATTAGGAGTGACGGAGGTCCTCTTACTAATTTGTTTAGCTGACTAGACGACTTCTGCATGGCGGTGATGGATGATGATATGGCTTATGTTGGCTGGCGGTCATCACTGTCCGGGATTTCTCATGTCTCAAGGAACCTACACAAACATCATTTTCGAACTAACCAACCAGCAACCAAGGAACCAACTCCGTGCGGTAGATCCTTACTGAGAAGCCTAGGATCGTCAGCTAGTCAAATTCTGTGGCAAGTGTAGTACTATTATTGTGTTCACACGAACCCGCCATTAGTTTCTATCCTGAGCCAGATGAATCCAGTCCACACCCTCATATCCTGTTCTTTTAAGACTGGGTTTAATAACATCCATCTACGCTTAGATTTGACAAGTGATCTTTTCCTTCTGGGTTATCAGCCCGAAAATCTGCATGCATTTTTCGTCTCCATTATACATTCTGCATGTCCGACCTGTCTCCCTTTCATTTTACTAACGCACTAAGTTTACCGAAGCGTTCAAATCAACATATCTGTGAGCATTTGTAACCTTCGTGATTCATTGGTATTGGAAAAGCAACGCCAATTCGAAAGTTTGACTCCAATTCATCGTCTAGATCGTGAGTTTGTTTTCGAGAACTTCAGTTTGAATTATTGTCACCAAAGACTGGGGATGGTGTATAACTATAAAAATTAAGGATGAAATTAGGTTTCATTTTATTGTGTGCCATAATGAAAGAAGAGGCAAAAACGGCCAGTTACTTGCGTAATTGGAAGCATTACATTAATTTACTGCGCTATTAGTGGCACCACGATTCTAATTTCTATGGCTTCTTACGACGTTTACTTTAATAGCGCGATATACTGCGTATATACTCTCTGTGTCTACTTTTTTTTCGAATTCTTAATATTGTCACGTGTTCTAGTGACTAAAGATGGCGTTCAGATTGGTAATTGGATTTATTAACCACCTACAGGTCGTTAAAAAGATAAAATTATCCCTGTAATAGGCCGTGGAGGCCCATAGGATTGTGGGTTGTCCAGGCTCCCACATTTCCTAGACATTCGGCTCACAGATGGCGGTGAGGTCAGCCTTACGCGCCGGTCGCCCTTTACTCCAAGGAATATTCCTTGTGCTCATTTCTCTTAGAGGCTGAGTCGACCCCAGAGGGCTGTTCTACGGCTGGAAGGATCAGGTAAATTGAAAGAAAAAAAATGCAATTACATCATCGGGTAACTACAAACAATTATTACACTATCGCTGATTTACACAATCTACAACCACTCCACATTAATATCCTCAGTCTGTTTCCACTAGTTTTCACTATCCGTTTCCTGGCAACGGATTTATAACACAAGAACTATAGAAGTCTCACTAAATTACTCCCAATATCACTGTACTGCAGTACATGTAAAAAAGTTTGATCCAACGAGCTGAAGGAATTATTATGTATCGTTAACTTCAAACGACGGTGAAGGAAAAGTTCTCATCCATTTCACTGGCCTATCGCGAAATCAAATCAAATCCCCGTACACTGATATTTCAGTACTTCTAAAGATCAATGTTTATTGTTAAGTGGTCAATACGTGTAATTTCTTGTACTTGACTGTACACAAAAATAAGCATTCATAAAGCTATTGCCTCGCTCATGATTTTCAGGCTTATAAAAGTATGTTTTAGTAGCAGTTCTGAACCGGCCAGCCAATCATCTCAAGATTAGGCTTTTTATATACACGTGTAAGTTACAACTGCATTATTCTCTTGAAATGGAGAGGCGAGTGAGTACACTTCTGACCAAACCACATAAATATGACCCCCCATTTCGTTACAAGCGAAAGACATGAAGGTAAGAAAATTATTGTAATATGGTTATGGATTACTGTTACGTCAGCCCAGCGTTTGAATATTCGAGTATGAGATATACAGTGTAATTCATAGAAGGAGAAATAGGGCCCTATAATTGGGTTCGTGGTCTGAGGCAACTGCCAAATCAATTATATTTTTTAAATGAGGTATTAGTAAACAGTATCTACGTGCTTAATTACAAATGGACAGACACTCCACGTTGCACCCCCTTGCAATTGTTCTGCGCAATAAATATTTGTGCCGCTATGGTTACACAATATATTAAACCAACATTCAGTATATTATGCAGTTTCCGCCAGTCGAAATCCAGTCCTCAAATTCAGTGTACATCTTACTTACTTACTTACTTACTTATGGAGCCAGCTACTCAAGAAGTTCCCAGCATTTTATGGAACCCGAAGGTTCATTACCGTGTTCACAAGAGCGCTCCACTGGTCCCTGTCCTCAGCCAGATCAATCCAATCCACACCATCCCATCCTGTCTCTCCAATATCCATTTTAATGTTGTCCACCCAACTACGCCTTGGTCTTCCCAGTGGTCTCCTTCCTTCTGGCTTTCCCACCAATATCCTATGTGCATTCCTCGTCTCTCCCATTCGTGCTACATTCCCTGCCCACCTCATCTTTACATCTTTGGATGTGGACAGCAATAATAAGTTAGGAGTTTTGAAAAATGTTATGGAAAGGATCGGAACGCGCTCTTGCGTGTGCTTATTCACTTATAGTCTTATTTAACGAGGTTTTAAGAGCAAACGTATTAAAGATAAGCAGCGGCACGCACACAGGGAGCCTGCACAGAATAATACCTGAACTGTGCTGAAAGCAAGAAGTCGCCGCTGCAGCATATGAAGACGCAGAGCAGGTGTCCCTGTGATTTAAATTTTAAATTAAAATTCTAAATCATATCGACGAGTGTATATTAACAGAGATTTTAAACATAACTGACAAAATCAGCAAGGTTTCTGGTATATCGGGACCGATAGAAACGTAGCAATGACAACTGAGAAAGCTGGTGTTTTTAAATTTTAAATTACATACAGTGTAACAGCTACATAAAGGAAAGTATACCTGATGATGGCCAGTTACGGCCGAAATATGTAGTGTAAAAGAAGAAAGACAAAGAACTACAATAAATTGTTGCATTTACGACGGTATTTATATTATAGATATAGAAGTGTAGAGTGCAACAGGATGCTTAAATACAGTGTAAGAAGCCTGGACTGCAGAGAGCCGAATTGCACCCTGATGTATGGAACTGTGCTGGCATTTTTCTCAGGAGACAAAAGAAAATCAAGAGTGAAATCTATCAATACAGCCAGTCTCCGAGTCTACTCAAAACGTACTGTTTGTTTTTTTGTTCCTACGCTCTGCGTACTTGGGCAAAATAATTCAGTGTTGTTTGAACTTTTTATGTAACACTGATGACCAACAATAATCAAAAAGTTCTATTATGAATACGGTAGTGGGGATTCATTTTACATAAAAGAGGACATATTTCTTGACTAGCTGAGCGAATATTAGCTTCCTCAGAAAGGGAACGTATTCAGAAGGGATATTTGTAGGTTCATATTCACCTCAATAAACATTGGGATGTCAGATGTAAGTAAAAGTAAAAAAGCTATCCCTGTAACAGGCCGTGAAGGCCCATAGGCTTGTGAGACGTTGATGCTCCCACATTATCTAGACAATCGGCTCAAAGATGGAGGTAAAGTTGTCAGCCTTACGCGCCGGCCGCGCTTTACTCCCCAGGAAAATTATTTAATTAATTCCTGGTACTCATTTCCGTTAGAGGCTGAGTCACCCAAGGCCATAGTGATGCCCGAAGGATTAGGTGAATTGAAAAAAAAAATCCAGTGTCCTCATCGGGACTTGAACCCGCGACGTTCCGGTTTGTAGCATAGCCCCTCAACCAACCACTAAATATGACTAGAAGCTCTGGCTATGAAATGGCCATTACACAATCCAAGGATCAAGTTTATTTATCAATAGAGGCTTGCGTGGTTTTCCCTAGTTCGCGTAACGAATTTCTCTCAAACTGCACACGTTGCGTGGGTAGGAATATCAGGAATATAATGAGCTCGGATGGACAACGAAATGATGGTGGCCTATTTTGTGTTTCCAACTCATTTTCCTGGAAAACTAAGGAAACTGTAAGAAATCTCGGTCAGAACACACAAGCTTTGGGTCTAGAATCCAGATAAAAAGGAGCGATAAACAATCAACCGCGACGCTCGGTTACTTGGGGTTTTTATTGTTTCATTTCTTAAACAGCCCGCGAAATTAAACTCTAGATACGCTACGCTATGCTACGACACGCTACCCAGAACCTCCATTCTTCGCGTTTGACGTGGGTGGTTCAAAGCATGTTCTCTCGTACTCCACGGATTACTGATAATCACAAACAAGATATTATATCAGACAGTCTTACGGTATTATCTTGAGGTATGAGAGACAAACGTCTAAAATTAAATTCAGAAACGGTGAAATTGCTTTGGTGAAATGACACGGAACTTCTTTATTAAAAACAAACCTTCGTCTGGTGAGGGATTTACCAACCATGAAGATGACGTTGAATGCTCCGACTATGGTGTCCGTCTTATCAGCAGCGTCAGCAAATTTCGTCACAGAAAAGACGAGGTTTCTTGGCTTATGAAAATAAAGGGTGATATGGAAACATTTTCGTGATATATACAGTGTGTTCCAGAACATCGGTTTCATTAAGACAACAATACATGTAGAGCACGAATAACCTTACACTTTCTTTTTAAACTAGTTTAGTGGGGGTGGTTTTCAGCCGGGTCCACTCGGCACGGCGGCCACTCTTTGACCTATTGTACCTGCCCCGGGTGATTATGATGATGGAGAATTTCGTGGAATGAAGATTGGCAGGGGAAACCGAAGTACTCGGAGAAACCCTGCCCCAACGCCACTTTGTCCACCACAAATTCCACTTGACTTGACCCTGGATCGAACGCGGGCCGCCGCGATGGGAAGCCAGCGACTAACCGCTTGAGCTATGGCACGGCCAGCCTTACACTTAGTAAGTTAATAAGCGAAGATACAGACTTCAGATTGCTAGAGAAGGAATTTTCATCTTAAAGAACCATTACTACAGTCCCTAAACGATCTGACGTAATATTTTCTGGCTTTTATATTTCGTCAGTGAAAATATTTCTTCACGAATGTTTCTAGTTCGTAACATAAACCAGGGAGTTCCGCGTGGAAATCATAACGCATACACTTCTTGTTACGGGCTTCAGCCCATACCAGACTTGGTACAAGCCGGTCAGCTGGTTCAAAACTTGAAATGTAGGACAGAGACACACAGGCAACACGCCTCATAAGCGTATTGTCACGTGTGAGGGCTTCTGCATGTGACTTATATGGGGGCGGGGGTTGGAATGGATGAGTGGATATATTGACACCCTATGCAGAATACTCGGGACTACAGGCAATTACAGCGCTCTCGCTGATCTACATACTCTACAGTTTACCGTTACACACGAACACGCACTAGGGATCTCGGTCTTCACTAATCGTATCCTGGCAACGGATTTGTGACAGTCTAGCGTAATTCCTTTCTTGTCATTATTTTTCAACTGCAAATTCCGAAGACTCGACTCAGTTCGATTCCAAGCTCATTTCCCGCAGGTTGGCGTCCCGAAACTCGACTCTTCGCTCCATTTCGTGCTGTTGAACACTTCTTTATAACAAATTTGCACGGACCACGCAGAAATCACAGCATCTATTGTTAAGGAGGCGTGTGTACTGATCCGTTGCCTAGAAACGGATGTTCTATTGTTGCTCGTTGGCTCCCTAGGGAATGTGTTTGCCTACTCGTTGCCTAGCAATAAGAATCTATTCTGGCTTCGTTATTCCGGCTTTCGGGCGTCATGTCACAATATTGTTTTTCGTTGAGAAAGGAAATAAGACTGCTTTATATAAATGGTAAGTAATTAACTAATAAGTTTGTCAGGTAATTTGACGTGGAAGTAGTGAAGCAACTTAAATTTCGAATTTAGGCAAATGAAACATTTTGTTGGTTCTGAAGTGCATAAAAACAAACACGGCTATTCTCGAAGTTTAAAAAGCTCAAGAACAAAGACACAGCAACACAAAACCGCATATTCTTGATTCAAAATTGCGGACTGTCGTCAATTCTGACTGTAGATAATTTACTGCTGAATGTCTGTGTCCGTCTGCTTCAATGAACATAAATTACATCCCTGTAAACTACGTCAATAAGTAAAAACAACATAAAATTATGTGCTCAGAATAAATGCGATTATTAGCATTGTGGGCTCTTGTTATTATCTTACGTAGACTAGAACAATTCTACAGGCACTGCTATTAATACAAATAATTTATATGACCGATAATGACGCTCATGTCCATGAAGAATATAAACTTATATATTGTCAAGTATATGGGACTGCCGTGACTAATAATAATGGGTTCTGAATTTGTTGATTGGGTTTATTGGCACTTCTTTACAATTACAATAAAGTATAATAACTCACACATTGAACTCCTTCTGAACGACGTCTGCTTCACGAATCTGTACGAAGAATCTTTCACTGAATTGATCTCTCGAATTCACGAACTCCCTTTTATAAGTGCCACGAGGCCCGGGTTCGAGCCCGGGGCTGGTCAAATGGGATTTGTGGTGGATATATTGACGCTGGGGCAGGTTTTATCTGAGTACTTCGGTTTCCCCTGCCAGTCTTCATTCCATCAAATTCTCCATCATCATAATCACCCGGGGCAGGTACAATAGGCCAATCTGTGGCCGACGTGTCGAGTGAACCCAGTTGGACTCCACCCCCCACTATGCAAATTAAAAAAAATAATTAGGGGCAGCTGTTTGGTTAATATTGGTACGGATCCTAAGATGTGAGGTTTGAGAGGGATGGGACCCAAAGGCCGGCTCGTGTGAGGACGGTAATAAAATTTCAGATACCACAAGCCTATGAACTTCTTTAAAGTCAAACGACTATCAGCTTCTCAAGGACAATTGTAATGGCTTGTTTAGTCACATATGTTGGCTGCTGGCGGAATGCAGAAAGCTCCACCGTCTCATTACACCGAGATTGTGTTGCAGATCAATATTCTTAGGTTTGTTTAATAGCAGCGGAAAGTCCCGCCGAAGTTTAACGGGATATTTTCTTTTTGTATCTTCATCCTTCACTTCTTTATTCCATTTCCTTTTCTTTTCCAATCATTAAGTTCTTCCCTCTGTTTCTCTCAAAATGGTGACTTAATTTAGATGGTTATCATTCGGATGGCACAGTTTCGAATGCAGAGCTGCCATCTGTGTACATGTAAACCACGTGACACCATGGCAACGAGGCACAGTGGTTTAGTGACATCGCCCAACCGCCTTCGCGAGGTAATTTATTGTCATTAAAACGACAGAAAATTCTATCGTTTCCCTTTCTCGGCGCCTTCACAATGGAAAGAAAATATTTCGAGGAGACAAGAAAGGGGCAAGTGAGACTTACATTTGGTGTCTAATTCCTTGCCCCTTAATATTTCGAGATAAGGAAATAACAGGGGGAAACCCCACCAAAACTCCTACGCTACTCATAGCTAAATCCATGGAACCAAGTCCTCCAGAAGCCAACAGTCGCTCAGCTACTCAAGAATTTCTCTTTTTATGGACCTCGAAGCTCCATTACCGTGTTCACAATGGCCGGCCATGAGCCCCTATCGTGAACTAAACTGACACAGTCCTTACAGCCTCATCCTGTATCTATAAGATACATGTGTGTGTTCCTAGCGGTCTCGTATCTTCTCCCTTTTTAATCAAAATCCGACACGCATTCGCCTTCCCCCCATGCGTGCTGCATCTCTTGCCCTTCTCATCCTCCTTGGCTTTATCATTCTATTTATATTTGGTGAAGAGTACAAGTCATGAAGCTCCTCTTTATGCACTATGAGTAGCTACGTTTCTTCCTTTATCATATTCTACACAGCGCCAAGGATCGAAAGCAGAACCTCCTGAATCTAAATGTGTATGCTAACCACTGACAATCGTCAGTTGTGTCGAGAATAGAAACATACCAATATAATGACAGTCATTCTGTTGAAGTTACGTTCAACCAACTCGAGCTCTGTGCACTACAAACTCCTGTCACTTAACGGACTGAGCCCAAAATAGCTGCGGTAAGCAGAATGATTGAGTTCCGACCTAAAATATGCATATAATAAGAAATCACACAACCATTTTGCTGCAAATCATAGCTGCAGATTTATATTTTGTATTCCGCGAAGTGTGCCCTGCTATGCTGTACATATTCTTCGCTGTACCTCCAAGCAGAAGCTTCAGGATTGCCTCTTATTGCTGAGTACCACATCCTACCTCACTTTCAGAAATCCCACTAATTATTCATTTTAGAATCAATTCCAGCCATGCAGCTGACGCTCACGCACCCACACACCGATCTGTGACGGACAGAACAGGTTTAACCAGGGTCCTGCCGTTTCCTGTTTAATGGACGTCAGGTTCTGCTCCTACCTCAGCATTTGCACGCGATGATAATCTGTGAATATGGAGCAGCTGGATTAAGTTAGGTAGAGCTTCTGACTATGGTGTCTAACACTTTCTTGGACTTTTTCCATTGTCCGGGATTCTAAATACTAGTGTTTCAGTTACTGTGTTATTGTGTTCTCCAGTTTTAGAATAACGGCCGATGGACGAAATCTAAAATCCCTGTCAGTCTGAAAGTACAATCTGTTTACAACGGAATCCCAACGACCTCGAAATAATTTACGTTTTACAGAAGTCAACGTTTAATGAACGTACTTATTTATAGATAACAAAATGTTAGTGGTTATAGTACACATATAATTTGTTTATAACAATGATAACATTTTGTGAACTGTGTTCACACTGCATTGTTACCGACCAGTAACAATATGTGTACACTACAGTGTTACCGACCAGTAAAATATTTGTACACTACGCTGTTGCAGACCAGTAACAATATGTATACACTATACTGTTAACAACCACTAACAAAATATGTACACTACACTGTTTTTTTTTTTCTTGGCACTACAGCCCCAGTGGGCCTAGGCCTACCTCCATGAAACTCTCCGTTCACTTGGGTTTTTCTAGATCTTACGCATTCGATAGGACTCCTTGGGCGGGTGATCAGCTCGTCGCAAGGCCTCTACATGTACACAAACACAGAAAAACACACACAAACATCCATGCCATGTCACTACACTGTTACCAACCAGTAACAATATATGTACACTACACTGTTACCAACCAGTAACAATGTTTGTACACCACACTGTTACCGACCAGTAGCAGTATCTGCGCACTGTACTGTTACCGAGCGGTAAGAGTATGTGTATACGACACTTTTACGGAGAACTAGTAGGAGTATTTGTATTTCATTTTCTCTTCCTCATTTCATTTCCATTTCTCTCCTTTACTTGCCATGCTTTCGCCGAAGCATTCTGTCACTGGCAGTGGCTTCATTCTTTCCAGTTAGTGATCAGAACGAATGAATTATCCATCGTAACAACAAAGTGACAATCAAACACGTCATTCCACAGTTCTGTGACTCACGGGCCTTGAGTGCAGCAGAGGTCTCTGACATTCTTTTGAAACGATTCAATAAGGTTTCCGGATAGTTCATCTAGCTCCGATAGTTTTAAGGAGAGACTTCTGGGCAGGTAGATTGCTGGTTGTAGAATTGATGTCATGGTGGAGTGGGTGGGACTGATTGATTGGCGGAAGAATACAAGTCTTCCTACATCTGTTGTACACGCGAATACACAAACATTCTAACTTTGCGTATGTAGACAGATACCTCAGACACTTGCGAATTGTAAGTATATGGAGCGTGGGACCCTGCAGTGTCTCATGAATGTCTTCTTTTTGGGTGTGTGGAGGAGAGACAAATTCGCCATGTTGAGCCTAGTCTGAAATATATAGGTAAGCCCAAGTACCAGGCTGGTCGCGGAGAGATTCATTGAGGTAGGCCCAGGCCCAAATTGGGGCTGTAGCGCCAAAGAAAAAAAAAAGGAGAAAGTACCAGTTATCGTAAGAGGCATTAAATAAACCAAATAGAAGAGACAATAAATCCTGAACCATAAACAATTTTTATGATTTTGAGGGAAAAGCAAGCAAAAAGCGTTGACATAATTATGAAGGAACAAAGAAATTTTCATCACTGCGTAATTTGCTGCTAGCTTCAACCAGTATAAAAAGTCATGTGACATATTGTTTTCTGAAAGATACACGCCACTGGCCGATTTTATTTTGCCCCAGTTTGCCTCACCGCTGCTGAAACACATACAGACTGAAACTTACTCTAAAAAAAAAATGGCCGTGTTTGCGAAAGCAACACGTGTTAAAGTACAAAACCGCACTCATAAAAATTAAAACGTACATACAGCTGTAATCTTGCAGAGGGCGCTAACTTAAAATAAATCCGACACGGGATGCGTAGTTTCGGTGGAGGTACGAGGGCAGTGAAAGGGCGGTTCTTACCACCGTAAATGTGTAAATGTTTTTCTAATCCTTCCAACACAAATCCCCCTGGGCGCTACCATGGACAGAACTATGGCCGGTGTACAGGTGTGTATTGGTGGATAGCCAAAAGTTAAAAAAAGGGAGCTTGAGTTTCAAGATTCATTTCAATGACGAATGCAGGAAGAATACATACATATGCACACAGGTCTCACTGTATCGTGCAGAGGTTTGATCCTGGAGCAGCTGCTGAGAAGTTTCTGCTTTCTGTGAGCAAGGGAACAGTCTGGAAGTTCTTGATCCTGGTATGATACACCTGTTACAGTTCACAAGTACAGATGTCGGGATTTAGCTGTTGTGGTGGGGACGAGATGAGGAACCACCAACTTCTATCAACACAACTCCACCGTTATCACGATGTTCCACACACGGAGTTTCAGTGTTACATCTATGGACATCTCACACGTTCGAAGCTTGTGTTCAGCAATATTATATATTGCCAAACTATCTATCTCTCTATGTGTGATTTTTAGTGACAGTGACACTGGCATAAATCCGTTGCCAGGATACGACTAGTAAAGACTAAGAACCCTAGTACGTGTGTAACGGTGAAGTATAAAGCACGTAGATCACTAGCAGCGCTGTATTACCTATAGGCCCTAACCGTGAGAATGTATGTGTCAGTAAGTCCCTAACTGTGAGAATGTATGTGTCAGTAAGTCCCTAACTGTGAGAATGTATGTGTCAGTAAGTCCCTAACTGTGAGATTGTATGTGTCAGTAAGTTCGATCATCCAAACCAGAAGCCTGTATTATACGTCACGGAACACCGGAAACGTGACAATATATACCAGCTCCGTTACTATTTGAACGGAAGTTTCATTTTACCAAGAGAAAGTGAGATTGTTTATATATTTCGTATGATAAAATACAAACACTATTAGTTGAACAGTCTCCATAATGCAGACGCTTTGTGTGCTTTTGAGTGGCAAATCTGAATTTTTAAACGGGCTATAATTTAAATGACCTTCATGCTTCAAAGGTTAATTTTGTAGGAAGTTTTCTCTCTCCTTAGGAACTATAATCAAGATAATCCTGTAAGGGGGCATTCCATTGTTTTCTTGGAATTGCATGAAGCGATAAACATCGCACTGTCAACACAACTGCTCTTGCGTTTCAAGGTGTTTATTTTATTACAGCTACACGTTTCAGCTACATAAACTGATTCACAATAAGTACAAGAAAAGAAACACTTAAATTTGCATGAACTTTCGAGAAATCTGAAGCATCTAAAACATTACCAATCAAGTGTATGCATTAATTAGGAATGTCACTGCATATAGTAGATAATGTCAAGGCAGAAGAATTTATCGTAAATTAAACTGCATAATATGAAATAAAACCAGATTCTGCGAGTAAAAGCATAAATGGTATTTCTGATTTCAATCTTAATAACAAATTTATTTGAATTCAAAATAACAGAAGGTATAATAAAAATAGAAGTATATATTAAAGAAGACTTCATTGATATCCATGGTTAAAAAAATGCGAATTGAAAAAATATATAATTAATTAGTTGAACAAGATAGCTTTGAAAGCATTTGTATAGTTACAGGCTCTGTCGCTTTGTGCGAAGCATAACAGTAGACATTAAAATGACACGACTTGGTGCAAACGTGCAGCACAGATATAACAAATGCAAGAAAATCTGTGTTATCATTTCATATAAAAATAATATATCTGAAATAAAGTTGGTAACTTCAGCTTTTCAAAAATATTTTAGCTTTCACAGACATACACGCCTCGCAATAAAATTATAAATTTAAAATAGAATGAAAAGTAAAAGAACTTTAATATTTAAAATGCCGGTCACAGTGGCCGCGCGGCCTAAGACATGAAATGTCTTCGCCCGCTCGAACACTGAAGTCATGGGTTCTAATCCCACCCAAGGTATGGTTGTTTTTTTAAGTGTTTATTCTGTGTTTGTGTTAGGTAGAAGCCTTGTGACGGGCTGATCCCCGTCCAAGGAGTTCTACCAACTGTCTAAGATTAAGAAACTGAAGTGAAACGAAGCGTTTCACGGATGCCCTCTCCTCCAAGTGGGAGCAACAGAAGCAGAAGAGGAATATTTAAAGTAAAAGTACTATTAAAATTCCGATTACCTTTAAAGCGACTTCCAGAGAAACCACAAAGAATTTCTAAAGTTATAACAATAATTCTTCTTCTTCTTCTTCTTCTCCTCCCTTTGACGGAGCAGACTCTGCTGCAGATACTTCGTCGGTTTTAAAACCAAGTAAAAAATAAAACGAACAAACAAAGAAACATTCAGTTCACCAGGCATTTGTTGAAATGAGCGTCGTGTCCATGGCAATTACAAATTAACGAAGCGTTAATTGGCTTTTCTGGGAAGAATGGCAGAGTGTACACACGGGAGCGATCATGCGTTAAACTCGGCATTCGAGGTGCTCATTCCCGATTAAATTACATCGTATCAGCTACTGATTCCATTTATTCTGAATCATTTCGCGTGAATGAAAAGTGATTAATAATATGGCGGTGAATGAAGTCATAAGAAATATTTCTCTGGGAATTTGGTGGAATGAAGATTGGAAGGGGAAACCGAAGTACTCTGTGAAAACCCGCCCTAGCGCCACATTCTCCACCACAAATCCCACTTGACCAGACCCGGGATCGAACCCGGGCCGCCGCGGTGGGAAACCAGCGACTAACCGCTTGAGCTATGGCGCGGCCAAGGCAGAGGTTTTACTTCGTGTAATGTCTCTTCATGTAATTCGTAAGTATGAAGTTTGAACATTTAAGTACTAGAAACGACGTTAACATATTAAATTGAGTTTCATATTAAAAGTATCATCACCACATTTATAGCAATAATA
>NW_019729212.1:39329-77818 GCF_002891405.2 Cryptotermes secundus | reverse complement strand
TCTGGCCTATTGTACCAGCCCCAGATGATATGTGAGGGTGACTGTGGAGCAATTGGTGGAATGAAGATTGGCAGGGGAAACCGAAGTACTCGGAGAAAACCTACCCCAGCGCCACTCTGTCCACCACGAATCCCACTTGACCAGGGACGGGATCAAACCCGGTCCCCGCGGTGGGAAGTCAGCGACTAACCGCTTGAGCTATGGCGTGGCCCGGTACATACATGTACATATGTACAAATACAGCGATCTAATAAGCCTGCTTTATTTCCTTAAAGGCATGCTAAGCGCCAATCTGGGCAGGTGTTGTTGAGTCAGGACAAAAATGAGACGAAAGTTTAATTTTTGACACAGCATGTCAATGGATGTGCTTGTTCATCAGATAATACGGTAATTCGATACGCAAGCAGAGCTCGTTAACAGACAGCCAATAAATCCGTCTGCAGGATGATCAGTGAATTGCCATTAGAAACTAAACTTCCCTTCAGACGCTCCATTACAGCAGAGGAACCCACTCTATTGCCCCAGCGTGGAGTGAAATAAGTTTAAAAGTTTGTCTTTGTGGTGTTCCCCAACCTCATTATCCAGGGAAGCCCTAACAATGTTATCCAGCAACTCTAATGCAACTGCTCAAGTCCATTGTTTCGTTCTATAAAGATGTTCCCTCTCATTTGCTTCACTGAGTGGAAGGGTGCACATTCAAATTATTTGGATAAATGTTTCTTCTTGCGCTCAGATGAAATTAAAACTAAAATTGGCCCTTTGACTCCAACAAATGTATATGTCTTTGTGTGCTTAACTTTGGAACGTTCGAACACTCTGGTAATTTAATATTTAATACTCGAAAAGAAGATTTAAAAGGAAAAGCAATAATTAATCCATGGAATATAGCCTTTCTTGAGAAGATGACAGTCGTTCAGCTGGACAACAAAAATCTCCGCCTTTTAAGGAGTGCAGTGCATGCTTACGAGAGCACTAATAAATCGAAACCTTTCTGCACCCACATTCCCTTAAGACAAGGCAAAGTTTTCCCTGCCATGAATAGACTAAGCAATACGCCATGAAGGTGCATGAGGAGTGGAGGTATAGCTTTTGACCTTGGCAGTAGATTGAGGTGAGTGGCAAGCTTCATGCCCCGGCTGCTTTAGCCCCAGATAAATATCCCCTGTACCCATCTGATAAAGGGGCACGCGGTAGCGTAGTTGGTTGAGGCATTATGCTACAATCCTGAAGGTCGCTGGTTCGATTCCCGATGAGGCCATTAGAATCATTTTCAATTTGTCTAATCCTCTCAGCCCCACTATGGCCCTGGGATCAACACAGCCTCTAACAGAAATGAATGTCAGTAATATTCCTGGGGGTAAAGGGCGGCCTGCGAGTAAGGCTGACCTCACCGCCATCTGTGAGACAATTGTCTAGAAAATGTGAGTCTCGACGTCTCACAACCCTATGGGCCTCCACTGCGTCTTACAGATATAGCGTTACCTTCACCCATTTGATAGGAGACCGGGTGAGCACTGAACGCTGAAGAGGAGGAAGATCACTTGCCCTGCCAGCGAGGAGCCCGTAGCACATCGCTATATTCGCTCCAAATTTCATTAAGATCCAATTTAATATTGGAATTTCTGCTTTCTTGCCCGAATTTGGGCCTGGGCCTCCCTCCATGAAACTCTCCGTTTCACTTCGGTTTACTAGATCTTATACATTTGGCAGGAATCCTTGGGCGGGTGATCAGCTCGTCGCAAGGCCTCTGCCTGTACACAAACACAGAAAAACGCACATACTCAAACAAACACTAAACATCCATGCCCTGAGTGGGATTCGAACCCACGATCCCGGTTTCCGAGCGAGCGAAGACAGTGCATGCCTTAGACCGCTCGGCTACCGTGACCGGCTGAGGGTGGAAAATATAGAAGGGAGATCCAGACCACACTACACGGTGTTACATCCCATTGGCACAGCCGTGAGAAATTCAGATCTTACATTTTAATATCATTCTGCGCCTATATATATATGTCTAGCAATCGATCTCTTCTGTTCAGGTTCTTANGAAGATGGAGGCGATACGTTCCTCCGAAACGTCGGTTAACACCACATATACACGGTGCCAAATCCCAGAAGACTGCTTTCTTCATAGTCACCGCCGTGAAAGCCTCAAATCTTCTATAATATATATTATAACCGCCACGAAACTCATTCTGCCCGCAGAAATTTCAATGAAAGAAATTTAATTATTAGAATTATTTTGTCACAGTTCATTTCTTCTCAAGTTAGTCCTTCATAAGGGCATTCTCGCAACTACGTGGGCAGAGAGCGTCAAATATAATGGGTAGGTGATTATGAATGGTGTGTAGGCAAGAATTTGGAAAGAGGTAGTGTTCGCCTACTTAAGTTGTTATCGCGGCATTTTCCTGAAGAGTCAGAGACCACAAATTCTCAATCAAGTTAACAGGTAATTCCTCCTGCAGCGCCCACCTGCTCGACATATTCTGATGGGGGTATTTTTGTTGCTTTGTCCTATATTGTGCCTTAGAAGTCCTACACAAAGCAACAGAAAAACCGATGCTAATGTTTGGATCGGAAACCTGGACTGCGAAGGAAGAAATACGGGACCCGTAATGAGACTTTAAGCTGACCACTCTTCGGGCTTTCATGAAGAGATCATGTACGTAATGAAGTAATTATAGAACTTTTAAAGGTTACCACAGTGAGATACTGACGAATACAGGTTATAATAAAGAGCGAACGTTGAACGAATGGGCAACAAAGGAGTGAATAAAGAGCAGTACATCAATGAAGGGATGTCGGGAGTTGTTGAGCCAAAGCCGAATGTCGGAACGGAGCTGCTGACTGATGAAGAGGCAAATGATACGAGTGTGTAGGTCTCTCTTGCACTAAACCCTAGCACCATGGGCCTATCTTCGGCGGTAAAATAACTGATCGATTACTTAAAGGCGCTGTTTAAACTGTGAGGCTTATACATATCCAGACCTTCCCATTATTATACTTTATTAATTCTGCTTCCAAAGGCAATGACGATACAAAATTCGCCATTTAAATTAATATTCAGTTACGTAAAGTTTGAGGTTTTCACGGAGGTGACTATAAAGAATGCCGTCCTCTGAGATGTGGCGCCGTGTACATCCTGTATGTACTGATGTTTCGGAGGAACGTATCGCCTCCATCTTCAGGGTACACAAATCCGCGAAAGAGGAACCAGCTTGAGCAGGTGGCTACAGACTGAGTCTGAACGCCGGTCCACACAGGATCCACACGGTGCCTCATCCCAGAAGACGGAAGTCTTAATGGTAGTCGGTTACATTCAAGATACAATTGTTTTGATTAGAAATTGAAAGTTGTGTATATATTCATATCATCTCCTCTATCATCACACTTGCTGTCACTGCACGCAGTGCCATCTACTCGCACATGGTAGCAACAAACACAAATTTAAGCACAAAAATAGGAACTGTGTCCAGATTTGTGTCTCTGAAGCAGGACCCCCCATTCCTAAGAGCAGGTCGTCTTCTCTCCTGGAGGCTGGCTCTGAGGGCCATCTGGCTCCTACTGAGTGAACAGTAGGCTATAATTCTGCGGGGGCAAGGCGATAGGAGCGTGTCACTGACCACCTAGACCGTCTAGTGCCGCTCCGTGCCCCGAAACGTCTCCATTTTGTGGTATTTGGCAGCAGAGAAAGCTGTGCGTTTACTTTTAATTTCAATAAATATTATTTACCTCTCTGTGTTAGAAATATTATAAAATAACATTCGAAACAAACACGGCGTATCAAAAGCCAACGCGTTAGAAGTATATGAAGTATAGACACCAAAAATGTTAAAGGTAAAGGTAACCCTGTAACAGGTCGAGAAGGCCCATACTGTTGTGAGACTTCGAGGCTCCCACATTTTCTGGAAAATCGGCTCACAGATGGCGGTCAGGTTGTCAGCCTTATGCACCGGCCGCCCTTTACGCCACATGAAGATTTCTGGTACTCATTTCTGCTAGAGGTTGAGTCCACTCCATGGCCATAGTGCGGCTGGAAGGATTAGGTCAATTGACAAATATAATCACCTCACTGGGATTCGAACCCGCGACTTTCTATCGTGTAGCATTGTGCCTCAACCAACTACGCTACGGCGTGCTCCGCACAGTAACCACTTACCTCGAAAAGTACGAGGTCGTATAGAGAAATGGTACAGAAGAACAAAGCAGTATTTTCTTCTTAAGAACGTATCAGTCTCTCTCACCTCCACTAATGTATATATGTATATATGAAGGTAAGCCATCAGTCAGAAGTAATTGTGCCTTTTACCAAAATACTCTCGCGTGTGATGTCTCACGTAATATCTCTGCTTTAAAAATTGTGGCCCAAAAGCCTTCGGCTCCTTCAGAATGCTGTATCATAGACCGCGTCTTAAGCACCGTTACTTTGAGTGAATAATATTAATTTCAGATGCAATTCCATCAGTGTTGATTCTTTGGTTGTCTCAGATATGGTGGTCAATCTACGAATAAAACGCACAACGACAATACTCGTCTGTCCCCCTTCCAACCTATCCAGCCACTTCAGACTTCCTCTGGCTATCAGAATAGTGTCCTCACAGTTTATCTTTGGTACATCCTGTCAATAGAGAAATTATGATAAATTGTCACATTACCGCTATTCACAAGAAAACTAAAAATAACAGGCAAAGCGTGAAGGTAAACTTATATTGTTTATCTCCATTGTTTGTTTCTCTGCTGCCCACATCACATCGCGTTAAAGTAAAATAGTTTTTAGATCTTAAATTTGGTGTGCCCATACCTGTATGGTTTGTATATGTGTACATACATAAATATCCCAACTTCTTTACATCTGCACTCAAAGTTCACCAATATTCAATTTGACTAAGAGTAAAGCAAAACATAAATACAAGTAAATTTTACCCTATGCTTAATTAAATAAGCACTATGCCATGAAGATATATGGGGGAGTGGAGGTATAGCTCCAGCATTCTTGACCTTAGCACTAGATGGATGAGAGTGGTCAGCTTCACGCCTCAGCCGCTTAGCTCCAGGAGAAAGAGTACCCCTGAGTTGATCTGGAACCTGTGGAGAAGAGATGAATCTTGCCCTTGCATGGACTCGAACTCCTGTCTTTCAGTCTGTAGCCGGAAGCTATACCGGCTGAACCAATCCGTCTCCTCAGTTATATTAAGACTTTAATTACTGAATGATGCCGCTTAGCTTCAGAGCCTATAGTGATCCTGGTTGATGAACCGGCTAGTTCCCCTACTTGAAGCAAATATCCCGGCATTCATCTGCAAGATTATTAGTCACTGATGAAATTTAATGAGGATTGTATAGCCTTGTTTACAATTTCAATATAATTCTTTATTCCAGAATTGGCTTTTAACTTACAAAACAGGTCTGAATGATATCAAAATGCATTCGGATACCTACGCAACTACAAGTTTTTCATAACACACGTAACAAAGGAAGAAAAATATAGGCCTCACCTACGTTCTGCCCACCAAACAGGTACTACTGTTCTAAATACAAATACTGAATAAAAAGTTCATTTAACATGTGTTTATATTATCGAACCGTGTCTGCGTGCACAGAACGGCGCGTGCGCAGTGTCCACCTGCCGTAACGCACGACTTGACACACTGTATTCCATTAATCGGCCGACATTCTGTGAGACTGAGTAAAAGACAATTGTATGATTAATTAACTAATTAGTAACGCAATTTTATCAGCCACTGGTATCGAATGAGAGACTGTAAGATGAATTATGATCCGTGGAGTGAGCGATGTGGCCTTGCATGTGGCCCGCACAGTCAATAAGAAGACAGTGTGAAATTCGCACTGCAGAACCGTTCCCCAGCGGGCTCCAAGCCAGGCACGTCGCGATTATAATCACAGAGCTGTCGATGCAAGGCTCGTGTCAGGTTTATAGCAAAAATGATTTGTGGGTGTGGGAAGGAATACAAATAGCGGGGAATCCAGCAGAGGGTGCCTCGCTCTCTCATTCATTCGGGTTTGAGGCTGTTCTGGCTTCACATAAGAAGGCTGGCAAAATTCAGAGCTAGGCGGGTCTTGTGTGGCTACGTTACAAACTCCTGTAGACACGTACGTAATTTCAAGATGGCAGAAGCTTTGTTAGAGGCTCGCCATTATTACCATCCTGTAGCACAGAAGACAAAGAGGACCAAGAAAATAACAAATACAAATTAAAATGAGACATAGAAAACCCCCATCTTCAGATCATTCGTACTAGTCCACAATTAAAGAACTAATGTTTCCTTTGTTCACTGTAAAATACCAAGGCCGTTTAAAACCCGAAGTAATGACGTCAGAGCCAGGTCAGGATCTATGCCGAATGGTCCTAGTGAGATAGGTTCCATTTCTATATTAAAATGTTCAGTTCTTAGTAGGACTGCTTCTGGCTACAGGCTATTGCCTCTGCTCTCTGCTTTTTATACTTTCTTACTTACTTACTTACTTACTTACTTACTCATGGAGCTGAGCCCTTCTTGAGAAGCCGCCAATTCTGCAGGTGCTCAAGAATTTCCCAGCGTTTTATGGAACCCGAAGGTTCATCACCGTGTTCACAAGAGCCCTCCACTGGTCCCTATCCTGAGCCATATCTCTCTAAGATCCATTCTAATATTGTTCCCTTTCTTTCCATCCAAATAATAATAATAAACATAAAAATATTTCGGCCTTTATTATAAGAACTGAAATATTTTTATGTTTGTTAGTATTATTTGGATGGAAAGAAAGGGAACAAAGATAAAGGGGAAGAGGCAAAGGAAGAAACGAAGATCGAGAAAAAGAAGAACAAAAAATGAAAACGAGACAAAAATGAGAGGTAAGTATGGGAAGAGAAACGAAAGAAGGCTAACATAAATAAATGGCAGAACAAAATAGAGAAAAACAGAAAGATTGCGAAAAATAAAGGGAAGAAGGAAAGAGAAGACGAAAGAACTAAAGAAAGATGGAAATTGAAGGAGAGAGGAAAATCCATGAGCTCAAGAGATGTAACAGCTAAGAGATCAGCATGGATTAGTCGGTTCCTGTATTCGGTTCCACTAAACACAATGACAAGCAGAAACTAAAGTAAGCGTGGCTTATTCAAGCCCATTTTCCTTCAGTGGCTTCGAGGTATATTTAAACCAAAATCCCGACGTAGCCCAGGCGTGCCAGTTGCGAAGTGAGCGCACCGGAACATGCGGTGGCGACAGGGCTAGGAATTCGGCAGATCCGTGCGCTGATGACTGAACATTTGGTATTGACAGGAAATAATTTGTCATTCACAGAAGGTAATGGAATATATTAACCTATTAAACTCTGTATAAAACTCATTAAAACGCTTGATGGGAAAGGAAATTTCAAGTAGATTAATCAGTTCCTCATGGTTCTAATAAACACTTCTAACTCTCTGCGTAAATGAGCTCTCCTGTACAGACAGAGAGAAACGGGTAAGAAGAAGAGCGAAAGTTTTCCATTTATAGGTTCTCTGAAGAGGTCAGGATTATTTGAGGGCCGCGGCTTGAAATTAAAAATAGGACTAACAGAAGAACATTTTTTATTGCTAGTGGGATGGGACTAAGTCCCTTGTACTGCGGTCACTTCTGGCCTATTGTACCAGCCCCAGATGATAGGTGAGGGTGATTGTGTAGCAAGTGATGGATGAACATTGGCAGGGGAAACCGAAGTACTCGGAGAAAATCATCCCCAGCGCCACTTCCCCCCCCCCCTTGGCACTACAGCCCCAGTGGGCCTAGGCCTACCTCCATGAACTTCTCCGTTCACTTCGGTTTTTCTAGATCTTACACATACGGTAGCTCGTCGCAAGGCCTCTACCTGTAGACAAACACAGAAAAACGCACACAAACATCCATGCCCTGTGTGGGATTCGAAACCACGATCCCGGCTTCCGAGCGAGCGAAGACAGTGCATGCCTTAGGCCGCTCGGCTACCGTAACCGGCCCAGCGCCACTTTGTCCACCACAAATCCCAGTTGACCGAACCCGGGCTGCCGCGGTGGGAAGCCAGCGACTAACCGCTTGAGCTATGGCGCGGCCTACAGAACATTACTTTCACTTATGTTGCAGTTCGGGAACCTCATTATGGAGGTGCGGGTTGGTAAGCGCTCAGTTGTACTCCAGTAGCTTTTGTGCCAAGTGAATGTTTCTCATGACAAGGAATTAGTACTCTCCAGAAAATCCTTTGGTCCCTCGGGTAAGTCCAGCCTCAGCAGGGAGCACTGCGGGGTTTCCAGCAGCACATGGTTGCAAGTGGCAAGTTCCCGCTGTCATATAGTCAGCTTTAAAACAAAGTGAGCTTATTGTGAATGTACGTGTAGGAATACCTAATTGCGTGCAGCGGGAAGTTCCTAGTCGATCGGTTTTTCGAGAAAATCCTAGTCATATTTGAAACTCAGAAGATTCACAGCCTGCCACTGATACCTCTCATAAGCCATATGAATCCAATCTATACCATACCGCACTATTTCTCTAAACTCCGTTTGAACACATTTCCTATTTGTGTTTAGGTCTTCCAAGTGTACTATTTACATCAGATTTGCGATCCAAAATCGTGCATGCATTTCGCATTTCTTCTATACATGTTACATGTCCAGCCCATCTTATATTTGATTTGTTCATTCTGATAATAATCATCGAAGATTACAAATCGTGAAGATATGCATCCAGTTTCCTGCAGCCTATGCTGTGAGGTCGAAATATTAACCCCCTTCACCTTCCATTCAACACCCTCAATCATTTTCTACCCTTAAATCCAAAAGCCAAGTTTCGCACCGACGTAAGACATATCGGCATGTTTAGTGTTTCCATGAATTACGAGCATGCAAACAGATTTCGCGAAAGCTTCTTTCGTATGTTAAAACCCGCTTAGAAGTCAGTAAGTGCGCGCGACACATGTCCTAAAGTTAGCCTTTTTGCTTATTATTCTTCGCCATCCTTTTACATCTCGTATTTATTTTCACCGTTTATTTATTTTTCTTATTATTAATCTAGCATAAATTGGGCAGTCTGGCCTCTTTCCATTCGGAATTAAATCGGAAATGACTGACCACTAAAGAAATAAACATGGCGATTATTCCGGACATTAACAATCATCTCAGATTTTTCCATATATATAAATTTTCCGAAACTGGATTTCTTTTAATTGGGTGTTCCTGCTTCGTTGGAACAGTCAGAAGTGTCTAGTCTGAAGCCCATAGTCCAGGGTGGGAGTAGGGTCTCCCCAGGACAAGTCTGCAAGGCAACACCTAGAACATGAGAGTCCACACAACAGAAACGCTACCGGCAGCCATACGTGACCAAAATTGTAATATATTGTAATTTAAAGTAATTTTAAAAGCGCTTCCTCTTAATAATGGCTTCTGAAGATGACTCATATAAGCCGAAACAACTAAGGGCAGTAAAATGAATTGTCTCATTACAGTACCTCTTATTAATATCATAATTAGGAACTCCCCTCCGATTTGACATGTGATGAAGGAAATACTTCCAGTTTCCGAAACTTTGTGTTACGAATAACACAGGACGAAAGATAATGCCGAAACACTGGTCATGTTTACTACTATACATCATCGACAGATGTAAAAACCTTTAGACTTCTTCTTGGATATGGCGCCATGTAGATCTTGTGTGAACCTACGTTTCGGAGAAATGTATCGCCTCCGTCCTCACGGTAGAAAAATCTGCGAGTGAGGAACCAGTGTGAACAGGTCTACATTTTGCTGATAGAATAAGCTTATTTGCGGGTTTTTCTGCGACAGTCGAAATAAAGAGTGAATACTTCCTCATACACGATGAAACGATTGGTCTTCGTAATAGAATTGCAGTATGTTTTCTATGAGGTATAAAATTAATGTTTAAATAGTTTAAATAGTGTGTACTTTAATTATAGAGTTCAGAACGTTAGCGAATTCTTGCTTGTTTGTTGCAGTAGTACCAATAGATCCCGCCGCAGCCAGTTAGGCTCTTTGTAAACGGGGTGGCCGTTGCTCTAATGCGGAAAGTGAAAAAGTTCTTTGAACTTAACAAACTGACAAAATAAAGATACTTTGAATGTTCCTAATTTGCCAAATACAATTTCTGGAGAAATTTCCAAATCATAAATATCCAACCAAGTAGACAATTCAGCGAACTGTGCATGTGGGTCTATTATCTGTTCAGATCATTCCAACATCTTATTTCTGTCATCCTGTAATCTCAACGCATTTCATTAAGCTGTAGGATTTTATGAGATATTTCGAAAGGAGGATATAAATCTGTCACTGCCAACTGTTTCTAGAGGAAAAAATATAGCCTCATTCTTCAACGTTCAACGTAACCGGAAATTGGGTTGCTGCCCATGGGTATGTCCGGTTAATTCCCCACCTCTTACTGCGCTACACTACAATATCTGACCAGTCACAAGAAATGTCGTCTGACTCTTTCCCTCATGTATGTCACCAACCAATATCTGCCTTACTTGATACGGATGCAGAGAGAGCCTTGTACTAAACGGTACCGGGCTCATTAACGTAGAACCATTTGAAACTCACACAGAACTTAGCATTTTATCGGTTCTCTTTTTCTTCGACAACACAGCTGCAAATCCGGGTGTCCTGAGCAACCTTGAGCTCAACAACTGATGTTTATGAAATCAGTAAAACTTCCATCTTCATATCGCTAACGCCTCACTAGTATGTCGACATGTTGCTCAAGGAAGGAACATGGAACTGAAGCGCTATGGTGGTCAGGAAATTTCTAGCCTTTAATGGAAGCCAAAGTTTAATTACCGTGTTCACAAAGCCTCCCCACTGAAGCCTATCTTAACTGAGTTCAATTCGTTCCACAACTTCATACATTATTCTTTAAGGTCCCTTTTACTCTTGTCCTCTCGTCTACGCACAGGTTTCTCAGGCGGTCTCTTACGCAAAGGTTGTCTCATTCAGATCTTGTACAGCATCTTCTAATGCGTGTTCCTTTCCCCGTCCCTTCTCACCCTCCAATATTATATCGCTTCGATAATACGTAACGAAGTAAAAAATTATCCTCACTCTTGTTTTTCCAATTTATATACACAAAAGTAGGGGTTGAAAAAAGTACGTCATTTTTCTACATAGTCTCCTTCCTTTTCGATGCACTTGGTCCAGCGGTCCACAAGTTTGCGTTTTCCCTCCAAGAAGAAGGTTTCGGTTGGTCGCGCAACCGTTTATGCACCCCACTTCTTTGTCCGTAGAAAATCGACGACCTCGTGAAGCATCTTTGAGCGGTCCAAAGAGATGATAGTCGGAAAGGGCGAGATCTGGGCTGTAGGCAGGGTGTTCCAGCACCTCGAAACACAAATGGTTAATGGTTTCAACGGTCTGGCCGTCCTTGTGTGAGTGCTCATTGTCATGCAACAACAACACTTTCTTCGACAATAGGCCTCGGCGTTTGGTGCGAATTGCTGGCTTCAGATTGTTGGTCAGCAAATCACTGTATCTTGCACTGTTCATCGTACACCCCTTTTCCAGGTAGTCTTCCAGTATATGCCCTTTTGAGTCCCCAAAATCGGTTAGCATCACCTTTCCCGCGGAAGATTAAGTCTTGAATTTCTTGTCCGGCCACTTTTAAACTTCTCGATCCTCTCATACACACTTCTACGCGGTAGAGCACTGTCCTCTTATTGTGTTGAAAGCCTCCGATGAATTTTAGCCCCTGACACACCTTCCGACCAGAGAAATCGGATCACTGTTCTTTGTTCCTCCTTTGTGCACACTGCTAGCGGTCAAACTTCGATCACCTGACCACAGTAGTACCAACTCTTAGCATGCATGCGCAGAAGGCAGTGTGACGAACCTAAAGATATGTTATGGCGAAAGTGCGGATAATTTCTGACTTTCTCTCGTAATTACTGATGTGTACAAATCATGAGTAGAGCCAGGATTGCGCAGTCGGTATAGCGACTGGCTACTGGAGTCCCGGTAGGGTCAAGAATTTTCTCTTCTCCACGTCGTTTAGACGGGCTCTGGGGTCCACCCAACCTCCTATTCAATGAGTACTGGGGGCTCTTTCCGGGGTGTAAAGCGGAAAAGTCGTGAAGCTGACCACTCAACTGTAACTAGCACCGAGATCAAGAAAAATATGGATCTACACATCCACTCCCCCATACGTCTTCATGGCGTAGTGCTTAATTAGTAAAGCACGGGGACAACTTAACCTTTTACAAATTATGAAGCAGTTTATTATATAATTTTATCCACTTTCGTGTTATTTTCTATGCCTTAGTTGCATATATTCTCCTCGGCACACCGTTCTCTACGAAATTTAGTTCCTCTGTTACTCATACAAAACGACAAAAGATTTATCTACTTTGATCTTTGTTGTTGTTCTTTTGTTTTGTGGTACGAGACGGGAGAACAGATTCTGAAACGAAATGCGGGAACAGTTCCCACAATTTAATCTGCTACTGACTTCGTCATTATATCGAATTCTTATTTTTATTCCCGTTTCCAAATATTTCAGATTTATCACATTTCGAAGGAGACATCAGCTATCTTAAGAACTGGCATGGAGGCCTAAAGGCAGAATGTTTGTAAGATTTCTCATTGCACCGAAGGTGGTGACTTGTGTTTATTATAACGGTGCTGCAGACAGGATCGGATGTTTTTGTTGCCTCCCATTTGTGAGTCTTATTGTAGGCTACGTAGTTAAGCAGTATTCAGTCAGATACAACTGTCATTAGAATCATGAAAACATTGTCAGGTCTTTCGAGCGTATATTTTTATTGCACATGAATATTCTTCCAGCACTTTATGCTACAAATAATTCTCTAAAGTGAAATGAAAACGCATGTTCACGTGTTAATTTATTGATTCTACAATTAAATATATTTATTTAGGGCGTCAAACCACAAGCATATTCACGTACATATTCAGCAGTCATTTGCGCGATCCACTTCTATTACACATTGATACTGTGGCACTATACAACAGCCGTTGCTAAGTAATGGCTCTGCAAACAACGGCCGTTACTAGGCAATGGCTGAGTCGTGGTAACGTGGACACCCCAACAGACATGAAAGCAAGAATTGAACTGTCGTGCAAGGGTCCTTCACATAAATAGAGAGTGGTATTAACGTCTTTTCATTTCAGTACTGAATGTTTTGGCGCATACTGTATTTTATATGGTAGATATGGAGCATATAGTAAAATGAACTGTTACTTAATTTACGTCATGCCTCGAATAGGCAGGAAGATTTCAAGAAGCTCTCCAATATGGCAATTTTGGTTCCAACTTTACGTTGAGAATAAAATTAGTCATTTTTAATGACGACATAAAGACCTATGTTATTATGTGGTAATGAAGTACTCTCATATATGTTCCAGACACAACATACCAAGATTTCCAATAACTTAGGCAAAATTGTGGCAGGTAAAAATTGATGTCTTCAGTGAGAAGCGTAAGAAAACTTGCTGAATCACGTGACTATACAAGACGTTGAGGAAACCAAACACTTTTTCGAAGTCTCAGCTCTTGCGGAACGCATAGAGGGAATTCCTCAGATATTTCTGGGAACCCGCTTTCATTCTGAAGTTCTTTATGTAGCTTAAGAATGGATTAAGACAGAACGACTTACAAGTACGTAGATCAGCGCATATTTTGATCTGTGAAATGAAACAGATCTGGTTTCCAAGTACAGACTGATCGTCGAACCATATGTGACCCTCAGAATGTTCCCCGAATTGGAAATAAATTTGAGGAATATGAAAACTTATTTTGAGATTAACAAGTAATTAAAACATGGAGAAATGTGCAGATATGAGAGCTCTGTTGTTTGCAGAGCTGTTAATATGTGTATGAAGTTTTGTTACTACTTTAATATTCAACTTATTCAACCTTTGTAAAATGAGATTGTTTCGTTCTGTGATTGAGAACACTGCTACAGGGCAAAATGAGGCAATGATAAATGGTCTATGGGAACATAGTAACAGCGGAAGTAACTTGTTTCTAGATACGCTTTCCTTGACTGATTTAACGCCGTATTATTGCCTTGCGGGTTGAGAGCGGAGATAGGATGCACAGCTTCATGAACTAGGACATGACGAAAAAAGCCTCATCCTTTGAATGAAGCTGGCTCAACCTGAGAGGTAGGCTAACTATCTAAATACTTGCAGCTGGGTCCTTCTTGAGAAGCCAGTACACGCTCAGTTACTCAAAGAATTTCCGAAAATTTTATGGAACCCGAAGTTTCCCTACCATCTTCACAATAGCACGCCGCTGATCCCTATCCTCTGATAGATTGATACAGTGCATGCCACTCCATAATATTTCTCTAATATCCATTTTAATATTATCCTCACCTACGTCTAGGTTTTCATAGTTGCCTGTTTCCTTCTGGTCTTCCCACGAAAACCCTGTACGCCTTCTCTTCTCCCCATGCGTGCTACATGCACTGCCCTTCTCATCCTCCTTGATTGATCATTATAATTATATTTTGTGAAGAATATGAGTTATGAAGCTCCTTTTTATCCATGTTATGTATTTCTGTTTAGCCCAAACATTATCCTGAGCACCCGATCATGAACTGCCCTTAGGCGAGAGATGGGCTGACCTCACGTTATCAAGAAGTTCCTTCAGGCCTACGTTCCCAGTAGACACATGCAAACTGCCGATATACTCGTACAATGGCGCAAAAGAAGTCACAAAAATCAGTTAACTCATTAATTTGCCACTGGTCAACACATTTAAGTAGGTTACTCTCCTTACAACTAGCGTTCCTATCACAGAGGCCAACGGATCATCACAGTACAAATTTAATAAAACCAATCTGACTAAAACAAGCATTACAAGAAATTAAGACTTGCTCAGAATCATTTGCACCGGAATTGTGGACATGTAGAAGTGACTGGAGTAGCCGACTCCTCAGAATTTCGTGCTGGAACTTTGGCGACTAAATCTGGAATTTACTAATTGCATTGAAACGCAGCGCTGCAGACGGCGGTTGCCGCGTTTGTGTGCGCAACCTGCCCAATCAAACATGTGTTTCAACATGCAGTGAGAGATGAGGGGGGATAGCAAAAAAAAAAAAACACAATGCCAAAAAAGTAAAGAATTAAAGTAGATAACAAATAACAACCGTCACGTTTGCTTTCACGCCAGAAAGTGAACGAATCAAAATACACGAAGAATCATGTCATCAATTTGTATCGCTGTTTAGCTGGTGAAACTGGACAAGTGACGAGGAGGATTTTCTATGGCCTTCTAGTTAACACTATGGTATCAGGATTGCAAGGTCAACAACATTAATAACAATGCCACCAGCAGACACGTCCGTGAGTCAGTTTACCATCCATCCTTACAACCAGTCTCCCTAATATTTACCTTAATTTTAACTTTTATCATCTCCTTCTTGGTCTTCCAAATGGACACTTCCCAAAAGTTTTTTTTTCCCCTTGGCCCTACAGCCCCTGTGGGCCTAGGCCTTCCTCCATGAACTTCTCCGTTCACTTCGGTTTTTCTAGATCTTACACATTCGGTAGGACTCCTTGGGCGGGTGATCAGCTCGTCGCAAGACCTCTACCTGTACACAAACACAGAAAAACGCACACACACAAACTAAACATTCGTGCTCTGAGTGGGATTCGAACCCACGATCCCGGTTTCCAAGCGAGCGAAGACAGTACATGCCTTAGACCGCTCGGCTACCGTGACCGGGCCCAAAAGGTTTACTCACCAAAATTCCTTATTCCTTCCTTAACTCTCCAATTGTAGCAACTCGCCTAACTGACAATACTAGATGAGCTGTACAGACATTTATATTCCCTCTAAACTGCTCATCTGCTTCACTGTGGAATTCTCTCTGAATTAGCGGAAGAGTGACAATGCGCAGATCGAAAACAACAGGTTCGAAGTTACGTGACACTTGCTTTACTTTAGTTTTTCACAAAATCAACATTTGTACATGATGGAAAGCATAGTACGTATCAGGTACAAAGAAAGGTAAGTAAACTACCAATGGCATAGAGAAGATTCCTTGACAAAACTACATACAGTCTTTCAGCTGATAAAGAAATGGAATTGAGACTCGTCTCCATATACAGAAGAACTTGACACTAGATACTAGATACTATTTTGAGCCCGCTGAAAAGCGTATCCTGCGGGCACACACCCTTCTTTTGATATAAACACTCAGAAATATATAGGCATTACGATATAAATTCTAGACTGTTTACTCGTTTCTGTTTAACTCCCCAAAAACCGTCTCCCACAGAACGTGTGCCGGAAATAAAATATGTTCTTTCTGCATATAAAATCATATTCTATAAATATTTAGCGAGTTATGCTCGGTTCCAGATCAGAAACACACGCAGTTCTTCATGTAAAACTATCATTGTCTATACCCGATTTGTAACCAAGGCTGTACTGTATGAAACTAATTTCAGTATAATGCCAATGTTACTTCTCATGAGAAACTGCTCAGTCCGTCTCCAGGACACAGAGACGGACAAGAATAATGAGGCTAATAGGCGCATTTTTAATTGCGCGTTCGCAAAAATACTCCCATCAGCACTTCATCATTTTTTACAAACGCTTGTCATTTGCGTTCTTACTTTAGCCGTCAGCAAAGTTCGATGTGCAATGAAATTGTTCTAATTGCACATTGTTACATTTAAACTGAGTGTACCTCTGGAGAAGAAAATTAAACAAACTGTTCATCATAGTTTAATCTATGCATAAATGGTCAAGTGAAACACAATAGTGCCGGTCACGGTAGCCGACCGGTCTAAGGCATGTACTGTCTTCGCTCGCTTGGAAACCGGGATCGTGGGTTCGAATCCCACTCAGGGCATGGATGTTTAGTTTGTGTGTGTGCGTCTTTCTGCGTTTGTCTACAGGTAGAGGCCTTGCGACGAGCTGATCCCCCGCCCAAGGAGTCCTACCGAATGTGTAAGATCTAGAAAAACCGAGGTGAACGGAGAAGTTCATGGAGGTAGGCCTTGGCCCACTTGGGCTATAGTGCCAAGGGAAAAACAAACACAATAGTTATGGCGTCCCATAGAGTCTGGAACGAGATTAAAATTCTTTCTATGTAAGGGTTAAACAAAGCGCAGAACATGCATGGACTGCGTAACAGCTAACACAATTCTCTCACTCGTTGAGCTGAGACCTTCTTGAGAAGCTGAAAATTGTGCAGCTGCTCAAGGATTTCCCTTATTTTATGGAACCCGAAGGTTCATTACCGTGTTGACAAGAGCCCTCCACTGGTCTCTATCCTGAGCCACATCAACGCAATCCATACCATCTCATCATTTCTCTCTAAGATCCGTTTTAATATTGTGCGCCCATCTACGTCTTGGTCTCCTTCCTTCCGGCTTTCCCACTAATATCCTATATGCATTCCTCCTCTCCCCCATTCGTGCTACATGCTCTGACAGTTAACACAACAGACACCAAAAAGTGGCCAAACCTTTTATGAATAAAATTCTGTTGGGCCCGTCTTCACTAAGTATTGACTGGAGGCAGAGTAGAGACGTGAAAAGAAAACCCACGGTTGAAAGCGCTGTCTCGCAGGAATGTTGACATAACCCTGAGACACAGCGACTGGATGCGCCATGTGTTTGGTTTGAATCTGATCTTTAGGAAATCAAAACACGTTGCTTATACGGGAAAGGAACGCTGTGCAAGTTCTCTCAGACTGTCTCTTCACAGTGAGTTTCTGAAACATCGCAACCGTGAAGAGAAATTCTGCGTTATGGGTCGGCTCTACTTGATGGGCTAAGCGTCCGACTTCCGCCAGAGTCAAAGCCCCTTCTCTCTCCAACCATCGAAACCTCAGTGAATCACGAATTAATTATTAACTCCGTGGAACTGAACCTTCCTGAGAAGCCGCCCGTTGTGCAGCTACTCAGGAACTTCCCAAAATTTTATGGAAGCCGAATATTCATTACCGTACTCATAAGAGACCTCCACTGGTTCCCATCTTGAGCCAGATCAATCCAGTCCTTACCACCGCGTCCTACCTCTCAGATAGCGTCTCGAACTCGCTACCTCCTAAGCCAGCGATTGGACATAATCGTGATCTTACATCCTCACGGCGTTTTCCCTACCACCCACATTGTTGCTCTACCATCTCATTCACGGTTTTCCATATAAAAAGGTGTTTGCTATTAATTTCAATTCACGATGTGAACATTGTTTTCCCAGAAACTGCTTCACCTCTAATTGGTTACTCGCAACAGTTTCCGAACATCTCGCTTTTACGATACTGAAACAACGGACAGGAGGCCTGGCGGGCTCTACAAGAAAGCGTATGGCTATTTCAATACTGATCCAGCAGCAATCAAACACAAACCTGTGTGCACTCCATGTCAAGGACGCTTTTCTTGTTGAGTTGGAGTTGTAGAGAAGTTAATATAAATAGAAGTTTCAAGACAATTTCATCGCTCAAGAAACTGCTAATCCTCCAAAGGATTTGTACCAACTGTCTAAAAGATCTATAGATCTATAGTTCCAGATTATTCTGACTGGAACAGGCCAGAGGACCTAACATGAAAGGAAGAAGAAGAAACACGAAATTTATGCTGATAAAAAAGTAAAGCTATATCTGTAAACGATAGTCGAGGCTCCCACATATTCAAGACAACTGGCTCACAGATGGCGGTGAGGTCGGACCTTACGCGCCAGCCGCCCTTTACCCTCCAGGAAGATTTCTGGTACTCATTTCTGTTAGAGGCTGAGTCGATCCCAAGGCCATATTGCGGCTGGAAGGAAAAATCCAATGATCTCATCGGGAATCCAACCCGCGACCTTCCGCTTGTAACATAATGCCTCAATCAACTACACAACCGCGAGCCCAAAATTTGTGCTGATATGTCATGAAAATAAAAAAAAAGTGTTATAATTTTTTCCGAGTCTCCAGATTCTAAAATATGAGTTTGCGTGTTTAACAACGACTAAAGACAATTGTAAATGTACCTGTATGAACATTTAGAGCAGACGATGTGATAGCCAGGAATAAGAGTAACACTGAAATGCATGTTCGCCCTGAGTAGTAATCATTATTTGATAGAAAGATTTGTACCCAGACGCTACAGCAAAGTTTTCTGGGCAGCGCAGTCGTGAAGTTAAATTACGTGTCATGGGTCCGCCCAACGCGATGTAAGGAGCGTCCGACATTTCTACCGCCGTCTGCGGCCGCAAAGGTAAAAAGAAAAAGAATAAAAATCGCGAAAAACAGAAAGAAAGGTAAATATTTTCTCTAAACAGAATAAATGGTTCTACCTCCAATAGAATTCCAGTTAGTTGCAAATGGAGAAGCCTTATGTTCTTTTCTTTCCTCTGAAATAAGAGTTTTAATTTTGTAACTGATTAATCCCTTATTTTACATGTATTTAAACAACATTATTTACAATTAAATTTTTAGTCGACAATCGCATGGATATCTATCTATCTATCTATCTATGGCTCTTCAGTCCTTTTGTTGGACCTTGTCCGCTTTTTTAAGTTCCTTAAATCTATACACAGACAGTAGGACTCCTTGGACGGGGATCAGCCCTCGCAAGGCCACTACCTACACAGGACAACACAAACACAGAATAAAAGCAAATAGACATCCATGCATTAAGTGGGATTCGAACCCACAATCCCAGTGTTTAAGTAGGCGAAGACAATTCATGCCTTAGACCGCACGGCCACTGTGATCGGCTTGCATGAACATAAGAGAAAAAGAAATGAACGACGAGAGCAAAATAGAACGGAATGGAATGAGCTGAGGGCAGGACGGCAAAATCCTGCGATTTACTTCGTTACACTCCACTCTAAAGAACAAAGAGGAACAGGAGAAAGCAGAATTGAATAGGGCCATCAGCTTCTGTCCAATGCGGATGATGCTGGTTTATTTGGCAAAAGAATAAATGGCATAGAAACACAAAAAGATTGACTGGACGTTAATAAGAGGGTTAGTTTTCGCGTAAACGAAGAGAGAATGAAGTAGGTTATAGTCTAGTCACTAGAATTCAGGACTAAATCACAATATATTTGGTAATAAATCTACCGTAAATGTGGCAAAGTTGAGAGGCTTGGAAACAGGAGTAACAAATCAAAATGGCTTTTGAGAAGGAATTTGAAGCAGATAGAATTCATGGAATGCCTGTTGATTCACTTCGCAATAGTTTATTATCCTGTCTCCCGTGTAAAAATACAAACACCAAATTAATTCAACGTACATCCCCACAATCTATTTCTATAAGATACTATCACCTGTAGGACTGATTTATAAGACGGGTTTTGGATTGGATGATTGGATTTATTGACACCTTAAGCACATTACTCGAAACTACGGGTAATACAGCGCTATCGCTGATCTACACGGTGTGTCCAGGATCCGTTAGGACTCGTTTTTTTTTTTTAATTTTGCCCTGCAATACCATCTGTTGGCAAGTTGTGGCGTAAAAATTCTTGAAGTTTCAGCTGTGGCTGTCTATAATCTCAAAGCGCAAGCATCGCTGCATCATGTGTTCTGACCTTGAATATAACAATACTGTTCTGACGCTCGTCGGAAAATGGCGGTTGAACAGAGAGCCAACATCAAATTTTGTTTGAAGTTAGGCAAAACAGCCGGAGAAGCATACGAAATGATGAAAAGTGTGTACGGTAGTGATTTCTTAAGCCTTGCAAACTCACAATTCATTATTACCTTAACGTCTCCCAAAGCCTTCATGGGCTCGGCAGAAATTTATTATGACGTACTGTAAGACTGTAAACGAATACGGACTATTTCACTTTCAGATGTTGATGAGTGTGTCCCTCTGTATCTACTTTGCTTTATTTTCCCGATATATGTTACATTCAGATGTTTCGCATTATGGACAAATTAATCTGTAAGCCAAATTGAAAGCTGAACAGGATAATCGATTAAAAGTTCATACGCGAACATATTACGTGAAGTAAAAACACTGGCTATGTTCACCTAACTGAAGAGCCACGCAGTGCATTCAGTTCGGAAGGCCAACTGCAGTCTAGTGACACAAAGATATCTGTGAAATTATAGTTTCAGATATTTTTAAACTTGGAATTTGATAGATGCGTGTGGTCAGCTTCACGCTTCCGCCGCTCTGCCTTAGGGTAAAGTGCTCCAGGTGCACAATAGAGTTTGTAAATAACTGACAAATTTCATTGAGCTGAGTCCTTCCTGAAAAGAACACCAGTTTCAATGGAATTATGAGCATCTTAAAATTATTGAATTATTCAACTTGATCGCCGATATTCAATACAAAGCTGTTAATGATAAGTCAGTATTTGGATGGGGGAATTGTTTCTTTTGATGCAACAAGAGAAACACCATCCTTTTGTGCGATTCATGCAGTTGGTGCATAACAAGGTTAACGAAAGTATGCTTTCAACCGGTAAAACTATTTGTGAATTCAAACTGTCTACATTATTTCATCAACGCAGACGATGTTTATGTTGCCATGGAAGTTCTTTACAATAAGAAGAAGACATGTTTGCTGCAAACTACTGAATCTAATGAAGCTAGTGATTAAGAATACTATTTCAAATATTCGTTCTTCAGAGTTGACAAATTTGACAGAACAAGGGTTTATTCTAAAACATTAATTACAAAGTCATATTTTGTAATAAGGAATCTAACAATTACGTTGCTTTTTTTCCGGTTTATATAATTACAATTTTCTCATACTGTTTCCAAAAATACTTCCGAGATGCAATTTCAGATACGGCGTGTACTGATCAAGGGTTTAATTTAAATCCTGCGGCGCCTATATCTGACAAAGTATTTGGCCTCTGTACTTCTCCGTCTGGTCCGCTCTCTGCTTCCAACGTTCCTTCGCCGTAAGCCGCTAAAATTAATTTTCCAAATTACACGTCAACATTAATTGAGAAAACAAAATGCCGTGGCCCTTGTCTACTGCTTCTAACCATCCTAAGGCTTCATTTCCGCTCTATTCGTACCAGAACGACGAGCAGGCGAAGCTTAGGAACCCTCCAATAGAGCGATGCTCTCTCTCCCGCCCAACATAAAGTATATCTCATTTTTCCAGGAATTTTCCCTTTCACCTACATTTCTACTATAATTTTTACCTCTCCCCCTTTCTTCAGTCTACAAAGGGTTAATGCGGATCTTCCTAGTTCTCTGCTATCTTCTGTTCTTACCACTCCACCCTATCTGAACTCGTGCATCAGTCTTCTCTTTTCTCTCCTTTTGATGCTTCTTAGGGGGCCCATACACGTACGAGTCTGGCTCGCGAGTCCGACTCGGCTCGGGTTCCAATGAGCTAAACTCGTCCGTGTGTGGGTCTCCACGCTCATACGTGTGTGGTGAAATTAATCTGAACCGGACTCGCGAGCCAGACTCTTACGTGTATGGGCCGTCTTAGAGCTAACGCTGCCTTGGTTCCCTTACCGCTCTGCCGTTCACAGGCTTGTTCTGCCAGTTCCTAGTACGTAGCTTCTGTGTTCTCTGCTTGTGTCTGTCCTGAGAAAACTGGAAAGTAATGGGCGAACATTCATTTTAACTTGAGCCGGGACAGCTCAAACGGTATAGCGACAGGCTACGGATTGAAAGACCTGGGTTCGATTCCTGGAAAGAGTAAGAGATTTTGCTCAATTGCACAGCGTCCAGACTGGCTCTGGGATCCACCTAGCCTCTTACCAATGGGTACCAGGGCTTATTTTCCCAGGAGTTAAGCCGTAGGAGCGTTAAACTGACACCTCACCTTCATAAATAGCCAACTTCAAGAATGGTGGAGCTATACCTCCATGGCTTGAGAAGTAATTAAGCACAGTGACAATTTCCCTTCATTTAGACATGATATTGTAACAGTCTTGTAGCGTGCAATATACAGGCCATTTACATAAATCCCCTTGCTGATAAGGAGGGGAGAGGAACTCGTACAAGGTTTCGGTGGGAAATCCCAGAAAAAAATACCAAGATGACCTGAACGTAGATGGAAGAATATTATTGTCACATGTTTATGACTGCATGAATAATAATAAAGGTTTTGGATTGGATGATTGGATTTATTGCACCTCATACATTTATACAGGTCGGGATTACAGGCAATTACAGCGCTATCGCTATCCTACACACTTTCCAGTTCACCTTTCCACAGGCATTAGGATTCTCAGTCTTCACTAGTCGTATCCTGGCAACGGATTTATCACAGTCCTGCTGTAACTTTAAATCCCACGTGAAGTCTTCTTAGCACCGTCTAATTCCTTTGTTGCCATTTCTGTGGCTGCCAGTTCCCAGACTACTCGACTGCTCCCGACAACTGTTGTACATACACTCCGCTGTAGTCCGTCTACTACTTCGTCGCGTCTTCTCTGTCCCATTATAACTCCTCGGCACGGACCCCAAGGAAAACGCCGTGTTTAAAGCTCCGTTGTCCAGCACTGGATATCCTATTGTCGAGTGCGTTTGTTGCGGGATTGTCTTTACCGAGCCGTTGCTTAGGAATGGGTATACATGTTACAATATTAAAATGGATCCTAGAGAAATAGGACGGGGTGTTATGGGGTTGATTCATCTGGCTGAGGATATGAACTAATTCTTTTGTGAATACGGTAAGGAAAATTCGGGTTCCATAAAAATTTTGGGAAATTCCTGAGTAGCTGAGCAACTACAGTTTTTTAAACAAGGACTCAGCTCCGTGGAGTTAGTTAACTAGTTAGTTATCAGACGAACAACTAAGAGAATGTACTGTGATGTAGCCTTTTTCCATTGCGTTACGTATTAAAACCGAATAAAAGCATTTTAGAATCCAGCTATACCTGTTGCTACATACAACAGTTGAAATCGGCGTCTACGCATGCGCAAATCGACTTAAAACAGCATTACCTAAACTTAAAGGACTTTGGCAGATACGCACAATAGCTTGAAGCGTCTAGTTTCTGAGAATGTTTCACCGCGAAGCAAATGAAATCTCGATAACTTGTTCAGGCAACGATAATCTCATTTCCACCTGCTGTAACTTGCCACGAAAGCTCAAAGTAAAGCCATCACGGAGATACAACTTATCTGCTCCCGAGAAGGAAACAGTTGTGCAAAGTTTGTTCTAATACTGACATCATACGCTTCTATGTCAATTCTTAGGTGATTTAAACCGTGGGTTGGTTTCCCACGTGGAACAAGGATGTATATGCCGCTTCTTTATTTTTCTGTCGCTCTTTGCGCGTAGAAGCTTTGCGATTGGCCGATCCCCTGCCCCAGTAATCCTACCAAATGTCAAAAAATTAATCTTTTAACAAATTAATTGTGAATTAAAACAGGCTAGGGTGTCTTATCTGCAAAAGAAAAAAATATACAATTCCTTGCTTCGAATAGTTCTAAAAATAAGCTGTGCGGTAAAACAAAAATTATTTCTGTGCTGAACTAATGAAGAGGGCCGCGCCATAGCTCAAGCGGTTAGCCGCTGGATTCCCACCGCGGCGGCCCGGGTTTGATCCCGGGTCTGGTCAATTGGGATTTGTGGTGGACAAAGTGGTGCTGGGGCGGGTTTTCTCCGAGTACTTCGGTTTCCCCTGTCAACCTTCATTCCACCAAATTCTCCATCATCGTAATCACCCGGAGCAGGTACAATAGGCCAATCAGTGGCCGCCGTGCCGAGTGGACCCAGTTGGACTCCACCCCCCACTAAGCGAATTTAATTAAAACTAATAAGCACTACACCATGAAGACGTAGGGGAGTGGATTTATAGATCCACGTGTTTTTTAACTCTGCACTAGTTGAAGGCTGCAGCCGTCCGCCGACTTACAGTTGCCACGACTGTCGCTCGAGCTTGAGTTCTTTCTCTCAGGGATACGGGTGCTTTGGAGATGGGAATGGAACACACTTCGGGGTAAATAAATCCGGGATCTCCAGAACACGCCGTGGATGGCAGTTTTAATTTAAATTTCATTAATGATGAATCTGTACATTATTCTCCTAGCTAGCAGCTCCGTCCGCCGCCTAGCTAACACCACTCTTGAACACTTATCTCCTCTCTATCTACATTCCAACTACTGTCCTCCTCCGCTCCTTATAACCGCCTCCTCATCTTCTTTACAAGTCCCCCAGTTGGTATCAGAACAACAAGAACATAAAAGGAGAAATCCAAGGGTCGAGCCCGACATCTGGCCTACATTCGTATCTTTCAAGATGCCCATAAACCTCTGTCGGTCTTCAAGGAATCCAAGACCCCTCCCGGCCGGTCTCGCACACGGTCAGTTCATGGGTTTATGATATACTGGGAGTAAACAGGCGGCGTTAGGGACAATAGCGGCACCCTTAGCCTAAGGAGGACAATAGCGGAATTACAACCAGACGGTCCGGGGATGGTACCTCGCCGATGGAGCGTCTCTCACGGTATTGAACAATGCATAACTAAATCATACTCTTAATTATATAATTTTGACGAGGGACGTACGGTTACAAGGCTATTGGCGATCTTCATGCCCCTACCGCTTTACCTCCGGAGAAACAGTTTTCGGTGACCATTGGATACGAGGCTGGGTGGGCCCCATAACCTGACTGGACGACGTGGAGAGGAGAACAATTTTGACGCTACTTGGACTTGAACTCCAATCTCTCGGCCATACTGACTGCGACATCCTGGCTCAAAATGAGCCGTACTGAAGCAATTACATTGCCACACGAAATGTCACTGCACTTCCTTAAGCATCAAACTGTATTCGGGAGATATCCAGTTGGAATCTCAAGGACAACTGCGATTCTGGTGGAGGATACTCGCGATATTCCCCAGGCTCTCCAGCCTAGTTCCTAGATATGGCACACGTGTGCCTCCTTCCAGACCTGTATCTGTCCACCATTCGTGGTCTTTTGATATTTTGTGCGATGATATGCAGCCTCTGCAGTTGAATCATCATTGTTTCACGAGCTAATAATCAATAAACCTGCAAGAATCCCGAGCCGATGTAGAGGAGCGTAAACCATCCGATGGTTTTCAGTGCCAAGCTGTGGATGTCGTGGAAGCGGCGAAGCCTCGTCTCGGAGGCAACTGGCAACTGCAGGTTTTCTCAGCGTGCGTAGCTGCTCTGGGTGAATGCATTTTGCTGCTTCTGTATTTACTGATATTGTCACGTGTATGGGTCACTATAGACCGGGTTTGGACAGGCGATTGGATTTACTGACCACTTACAGATTGTAACCACAAGTAATTGTAATTTCGCTAATTCATGCACTTTACAGTTCACTAGAGCGCGCAATAAGTCTTCTGAGTCATCACCAGTCTTTGCGTAGTAGCGACTTCCAAAGGTTTTACTCTTCCCCTTACTCTGTGTTCCCGAATTATTCCAAAACTGACCCATTCAAAGTCAAAGTCACATTGCGACTGACTGTCAGCCAGTCGGTTAGTCTTGGTGTCGAGCCCCATCTGGGGCTCATGACCAGATATTTATTGCTCTTTCTGTGGCTCAATAGTTCGTGCATGGGGCAAATCCGCCACATTATTAGGACGATAAAAACAAGGAAGGGGGGGGGGGTAGATGTGATATGTAGCGGACAATAGATGCAAACTTAAATAAAATTCTGTTCGGAAAACCTGAAGGAAAGAAACCACTTGGGAGATAAGGCAGTAGAAAAGATGCCGCCTTTTAAAATGGATCTTTTAGTGTGAGTGTGTGTACTCGATACATTTGACTCCAGATGGGGTCCACTCCTAGGCTCTAGTGAACTCGGTAATGAACTTTCGGGTTTCGTAAAAGGTGGGGAATTTCATGACCAGCTGAGTGACTAGTAGCTTCTCCAGCAGGATTCTTCTCAGAGAAGTGTTCTAGTTAGCTCAGTCCTTGGTGCAACGTAATCAAGTAACTAATGAACAATTAATTACATTATTAGAAATTATTTTTTATTTTTCAGTTTACCTAATCCTCTCAGCCTTTAACAGAAATGAGTAGTAGGAATCTATCCTGGGGGTAAAGGGCGGCCGGCGCGTAAGGTTGACAGTCTCATCGCCATTTGTGAGTTAACTGTCTGTAAAATGTGAAAGCCTCGACATCTCACAAACCTATGGGGCTCCACTGCCTATGACAGCCATAGTTTTACCTTTACCTTTATACAGCTTTTCTTAAAAGCCAGGATAGCTCTGTCAGTATAGTGACTGGCTACGGGTTGAACGACCAAGGGATCGGGATTCGAGTCCCGGTAGGGTCAAGAATTTTCAAGTCTCCATGTCGTCCAGACCGCCTCTGGAACCCACATAATGGATACCTGGACTCCTTCCCTGGGGTTAAAACGGCCGGGACGTGAAGCTGACCACGCATCTTCAACTGTTGCCAAGGGTCAAGTGTATGTGGATCTATAATCCACTCCCCCGTAAGTTTTAAGGGTATAGTGCTTAATTTGTTGAGCACAGGGACAAAATTACCTTTGTACACTTCTCTAAAGTTATGCACAAAGATACGTTGATCTGTCTCCAAGGGAGCGGCTATATAAAAAAAGGCAAATATATAACCGAAATAAAAATTAACATATCTACTGACTGACATGGCGTGTTTTAGTGGAGCACACATGCGTTTCGCTTTTGACTGACGAAGACAAGGCTGCCAGACAAGTACATTGACATTTGTGTCACCAGACATTTCTACACGGCAACACATGCATCTGACAGGATAATTTTGCACGTGGATTCAATACAGACGCACCAAAAATTGGAGTATGTACGGAAACACAATTTAGAAAGTAGGAAAACTACAAAGATTATCTCTCTTCTCACGCAGAATGGCTGACAGCTCCCGTAAAGAGTTCAAAATAAATTTAAAATACCGGGTGTAACTTAAAGACCTCATTCAACTGTTACATTGCGATCTGCATATCAGATCGCTCCCAGACTTCCTTCCTTTCCGAAATTCAGGTGTCCCCGCAGAATCTATTGGATTCTACCCAGGTGTGCGGGGTTCCAACACAGTAAGTCCTCCTAGAACTGACCAGTTGGTAGGGTACAGGTAGCTCAAGCATTTTCGAGCGGTAGGGCTAAAATGTGGTGGAGCAGCATCAATAATAAAGCTCTTGTTCTCTGATCGCTAACAGCTGTTCATCATCTGGTGTCATAGGCACGTCCTCTTCTAAGAAACATTTTAGCCTTTGTAGCAAAATATGAGGACAGCCACAGCAAGAACAGAAGACCTCCTGCGAAACCTAAGTGTAGATGCATTACTCATTTCACATACAGTTTACCTGCAGATTCTTCTGTAACTCGTGCAGACCTTACTCTCGTTTCAGTTTGTAGAGGAGGGACTACAGCAGAGGAAGGGATGACGAGAGAGAACAGCAGAGAAGAAGAGGGAAGACTGGAGACAAGAGTGAATAAGAGAGCAGAGAAGTGACGACAGATAAAAGATGAAGATGAGAGAGACAAAGGAAGTGAGAGACGAGAACGGAGAGAGGGAACGAAGAGAAGGGAGAAGAGAGAGTTTTGGAGAGAAGGTAAATGAAAGAGCTAAGGAAGGAAGAGAGGAGAAGGGAGACAAGAGAATGAAGAAGAGAGGAGAAGAAAAGCGAAAGAGAAAGGAAAAGAAGTGAGGAGACAAGAGACGAAAGAATGAAGAGAAGAGAAGAGTAGAGAAGAGAAGTGACAATAAAACTTCGTGAAAATGTAAACGTATTTATTTATTTCTTTTACTTAGAGCAGGGATAGTATGGACTGGACGACCGGGGTTCAATTCTCGGCAAGAGCAAGATTTTCTCTTTCCATAGCCTCTAACCGGCCCTGGGGCTCACCCTGCGTCCTATCCAATGGGTGCCCACAGGAGATTCTCTCTTTGGTAAAGCGGCTGGAGCGTAAAGCTGACCTTTTAACTCTATCTAGTACTAAGGTCAGGAATGGTGGAGCTTTACCTCCACTCCGCATTCTATCTTAATAGCATAGCTACAACAGATTTTCTTTATATAGGCTCCGCATGGACAACTCAGAAAACATAAGTCACGTGATTCGTAGCTAGCGAGTTCATTGGCGCCCTGACTGTTGCCTAACAACGAGCTATAACATTCGTCCACAGAGACACATCTTCCATTGCTGCACCTTAGGACGAGTTTACCGAGCCGTTGCTTAGAAACGCTTTGAGCAAATCCGTTACTTCACCACTCTCTAATCTGTGATCTACTTAATCACGCTGTCAGTAGTGCAGAGTATATAGTGCTCAGTGATCAGGCGACTATGTGGAAGGAAACAGCCGTGCTACAGTTGTGGTAATATCCGAACTTCCTGTCGGAACTGAAGAATATTACGACATATCTTAGTAAGAATAATTGGTGTACCGGTCGACATTCGAACCCATTACCTTCCGAATAGAAATCAGAAGAGGTTAATGTGTGCAACGTTCAGGAAATGTATGTACATTCAATAAGAACTGACTGCCTCTTTTGAAGACGCATTTGTTTAGTGGCACTACATATTTATCCCATAAGGGCAGAAAGAAAACAAAAGGTCGCCGATAACAATACCTTGCATACAAGCCAGAACCGGTTTTCAACAACCAGATGAAAATACACAAGCAATGATTATTTGACGTAACGACAGAGTTTTAGCTATTAGAGGTTGGCCTGCTCTATTACAGCGTTATCTGCGTCCTCGATTAACTTTGAACTCAGTTAATCAGTCGCAATGAAACTACAGTGGCTCAAACTAAGTGTTATTTGCGTAACCAAATCAGATTATTTTTGTGTGTTACAGTTCGCCGTACCCTCGCGATGTTATTCACTCGTGTTACAGATTCAGCAGTTGAGTAAGCTTTTAATAAACTAACATGTTTATTGAGCAACACTACTGAATTACATTAACATGGAGCACTAACTTCTGACGAGGCTTCCAGGTATATGAAGGGTCTGTAGTTACTGAAACAAATGTTTTCTAAAGTGTTCTCACGATGGTGTATAACACTCAGAATTGGTGGGTCTTCGCACTTTGCTCATCGTCCACAACTCCAGTGATTGAGGTTAGCACTTTCTAAGGGGCCCAACAAAATGGCTGTCTTCTCTCTCCCGTGATGACGGAAAGTGATCCAGTTTCTGAAACGCTGTGTTATCTAGTTTTTAGAATACCGGACGATGTAGAAATTCAGAAACCCAATAATACTGAACGAAAAAGTGTTTTCCATATAAATATCATGTAACAATGACCGAATATGGTTGATAATTTTCAGATGATGCTTCGGAGAGGCCTCTGCTCGCTGGGACGGACAGGCATTGCAGTAACAACATGGACAGCCGAGCTGTGGAAGCTTCCGCTCGTTACCCGAGGAGAAGCCACGGAGACGCTGAGATTAACCTACAGTGCAGCGTCTGAGCACACAGTGCATGGCTGAAAGGGCAGATAAAGATTTCTGTGCGTTCAATTAAGGAAGGCCAGTTCACATATACACGGCTTGTGAAACTTATTCGGTCGCGCGCCGGGGGTTTACCGTTCTGTAAGCTAACAACGCTCTGTACATCCACGTTACAATAAATTATGTGCAATAATTTCCTTTGGATTGCAGTATACATGGTATCTGATTGCAAATACTCTTGTTAATGACTTCAGATTCAAGAATTAAAACAGGACCCAACTATTCAGAGTGAAGGACTCTGTATTAATTAGTAAAATGATACAGTTCTATTAATAAAAAAAAATCAGAAAATCAAACCAAAAATGTGCGAAGGCAGCTGACAGAAAATCCGAAGCCAATGTCTGCAAAATAAAAACTGACAGTACCGTAGCAAGTTGTCGCGATGAAGCACTAAATTGTCAGATTTGAGGTTTTCACGTCGGTGACTATGAAAAACACCGTCTTCTGGGTTGTGGTGCCGCAAACGTCGGTTCACACAAGATCTACATGGCGCCGTATCCCAGAAGACGGCGTTCTTCAAGCACTAAATTCCCCGTCAAGAAATGCGAGCTCATTCATAAAAGAATTGTACTGGATAACTTAGTTTTTATGTAAAAATTCAAATAATTTATAACTTCTACATAGCGATAATTATTAAATATTATAGTGACATTTCAGACAGACATTAACAATCCGAAGGCAAAGAGATTTTGATAGGAATGCCGAAGAATACTGGTTACAAATTGAAAAATATAAACATAAGTGTTTATTCTTAATGGAAATGAATAACATTTTAGTGCAGAGGACGAACTATTTGAGAGGAATACAGAAGCGGACGAATTGGGTGCGAAGCAGGAGCCTTTTACATATCTACATGACACATGGATCGACAAGACGTACATAGCTAGTCAGTATTGGCAGAACTGTAGGACGGATTATATAACGAATGTTGGCAGCGCTGGTCATTGTGCATGTTACTTCGGAAAAGGAGTTTGTTCCAGGGGGAATTCCTAAACTTTAAATCAATCACAAATTGTGGCGATTTCCACAACGAAATTAACTTTGAAATTCATTTGAACTGAGTGGAGAAACAGCTTTCGCTTTACCACCCACCAGCAGATCCAGTGCACTGTGCGAGACATTGCTCCGTATCATTTCGTTCGCCTTGACAGATCCTCGACTGTGGCATGAAGAAACGGAGATATTCAGAAATGGCTTCGGAGGAATAACACAAGTTTCGAGGAGGGAAACACAAAACGTAAATTTGAACACGTTCGAAAACACTCTATTCCCCTTATGCATTTAATCACTTAATCATAAGGTAACATCCATACCACTGTGACATTAATGTGATAAACGTCACCGCTGTTTACTCGCTTTGCCTAGCAACCAGCGTGCTGGGACTCGGCTCACTTCGGTTCCGCTCGGCACGTCACGGCTGGCGGGGATGGAGGGGTGTCGTCCATAGCGCAACACATCACAATATTTTATATAGTTTATAACTTAAAGGCGCTGTCAGTATCAAAATTATAATATGAAATGTCATGAAAACCACAGTAGCTCAGAAGATCTGTTAAAGTACTTTTCATACTGAGAATGCTAATACTCAGGTTGTTGAATGCATACATGGGGAAGACTGAAAAACAGATTTCACGTGTAAAGGAAATTGGCGCTGATTGCTGGTAAAGATATATTCTGATAGAGAAAGAAGCAGAGCAAATGTTTAAATAGAGCGAAGGCAATTTTTAAAGCAATTCGCGCAGCAGTGACAGTAAATATTGCCTGAAACTACGCAACATTTTATACAGGTCAATGTAGAATGCTATCATCTCCAGCTTGAGTCGGTTGCTCCCATATCATTCCATATGTAGTTCTGTTCTCAGACAGACATTGCACTTCACTCATGCAGCTGAGTCCTTCTTGAGAAGCCGCTAATTGTGCAGCTGCACAAAAATTTCCCAGTATTTTGTGTTTATTTCCGTGTTCAAAAGAGCCTTCCAGTAGTCCCTAACCTGAGCCAGATCAATCCAATCCATACTATCCCATCATATCTCTCTAAGGTTCATTTTAATATTGCTCACTCATCTACGTCTTCGTTTTCCCAGTTGTCTTTTTCCTTTGGGCTTTCCAATCAATATCCTATATGCATTCCTATTGTCCCCCATTCGTGCTACATGCCCTGCCGTGACGCCAAAAATAATGCAGTGTAATTTTCAAACATTTCTGCCCAGTCTATTTTAACAAAAACTCGAGTAGTAAACGTTTCTGAGCACCAATGAGGGCTATATTCATCAAACTGCCATTGAGCTGAACTCCATTTCTCTGAAGAAGGTTGTTTCACAGATGGTGTTTTCGATCTTCCTTATCACATAATAAATTCCGCCTACAGGACAGACATATAGGCTATTACAGTACTTTGACCTGGTAATTGCGAGCAATCATCCATATTGCCATTATATCTGACCTGGTTTGCCTACACACGAACATTGATGGATCTTTGGGTTTATATAAATTCTATCTATCCATTTGGAGAAATTTGTCGGCATAAGTAATAAAGTTTATTTTGCTTCTCCTCATGTGAATTAAAGGCAAACTGTAGCCAGATAGTACGTGAGAGGGTTCTGATATATATAATCGTAATTCTCAAACATTTATGAGACAAATATTTTCTTTTCCAGCTAATGCCAAATTCTTGACGAAGAGCTTATAGTTCTAAGATAATTATTTTTCAGAATCCAAATAACATACCAAAATCTACTTATATATTTATGAAAGAGAGATAAACATCACCAGAAGAATAAGAGCGGCATATTACTTTTTGGGGAATACATCAAAGTTTGTTTAAAGTCGCGTTTAACTTGAGAAACAAATGATGTGAAAGTTTCATTACGAGGAAAATCCTGTTAAGAGCGTCTTTCAGTATGAAGTCGTTCTTCTTTTAGAAACTTGAAGCAGACTTTTGAGTTTCTGACCGGACTGCCTGATCTTACTGGAGGAATACAAAGCTACCGTCGCTACTCTCAGAGGATCGTGACATCATTTGTTTCGTGCAACGTCTGGCAGCTTCTTGTTTAATGAGAATAAGCATTATTTATATATATTTTAAGTCTTCATTTCTTAAATGTACTCAGTAAAAGAGTAAGGTTTGCGATGAGCTGATCACCCGCCCAAGGAGTTCTACCGAATGTTTAAGATCTAGAAAAACCGAAGTGAACGGAGAAATTCATGGAGGTAGGCGTAGGCCCACTGGGGTTGTAGTGCCAAGGGGGGGAAAGAGAGTAAGGTAGAGTTGTCCTGTGCTTAACCAATTAATAACAAACAGAAGGAAAATAGATTTTGGGGTCCCGGTTTTACCTAAGACTGTAAAGGTTGAAGCATGCAAATCTATAACCTTACCTTTCATTTATGCGGCTGTGAAAATTGAGCTGTCTCATTGAAGATAAAAAAATAAATTGAAAGCGAAGGATATTATTTTCTGGAATATGATGTCGTGTGGTCTGGTAAAAGTTTACAGACGTTTCGATAGCCTACTTGTTCCTTTCAGCTGGTTGACTATTTGATTTACTCTTCGACCCTGAAAAGTGAGGCGGAATGTTTCTCCGAAACGTCAGTAAACGTCTTTAACGCTACAATGCCTAACATTCTGGTAGGTGGTAGTCTTCAGTCGCCGCCATGGGAACACCAAATTCAACACGGATTGAGAGCGCTGAGGAAAACACTTGAACCGAGGGGGAAAGCATCAGAAGGGTGGAAAACTTTGAGAAAGGAGATACTTACTGATGTTTACTCTGCATCATGTTTTGTAGGGCCATCAACTTAAGGAGGATGAGATGGGAAGGGCATGTAGAACAAATGAGAGAGGTAATAAATCGAGACAGAATTATGTCTAGGAAAACTGAAGGGCTGGTTACAGATCGAGCAAAATAGAGAAATAGAAGTGTATTAACGTGTGGAGGGTGTGAACTGGATTCATCTGGCTCAGGATAGATTACCGGAGAAGAGTCTTCTGAATACAGCAATAAAATTTACGGTGTCATCACTTCGGGAAATTGCTGAATCATCAGAAATATCGTTTGCTGTTCAAAGAAGGTGGCTTTTAGGTGTTGTTTGTAATTGTGGCCAGTCATTAAAAAAATTACCACTTCCGCGTTCAAGTGAGCAACGAATGAACGTGTAATGAACTTCGAAACTGTTGTTGAAAGGCTTGATAAGGGTGGAATAGAGGGTTAAAGGACTGACGCAGTTCTCTACTAGAGTAAAACGGCCCCGTCTCAGCATGCTACGACATTAAACACTGAAGTACTGTTACCAAAAACCCAATTAGAAATTCGTAGGATTGATGTAGGCCTATGCAATGAAATTAAATTATCGACTTCCTTGCTTTTATGTTTTGATGACCAATTACATATTAACTGTGCTTTTACTAATCATTGTTAGAACGAGACCTGTCAGATACAGTGAGGCCCCTCGATTAGGTAATATTAACAACTGAGCGCCCCAAGCCAAATTTAAAACAGGGAAGACAGGCGGACTCATGTTTCAATTCCAATTGCGGAATTCAGTTTCGGGAACAGAAACGCCGAGCCCCCAAGCGATGGCTGAGTCAATGAACCTGGATCTGCGTTCTGCAAGACAATAATCATTATTGGCTGATATGAGAGCAGCGTCACGGAAACACGCAACCCCACGACATGCCTTCAGAGGACAGTGATGTTCGCTTCCAGAAGAGGCGGCAGCCTTAAACAAGGAAACACTCGAATAATTCCATGTTTACTTAGAAAATATGTTTCAATACTGAAGATCAATGTGAACTCTAACTGTAAGTAAAAGTAAAGTAAGTAAAGCTATCCCTGTAACAGGCCGTGGAGGCCCATTGGGTTGTGAGACGTTGAGGCTCCCGCATTTTCTAGACAATCGGCTCATAGATGGCGGTAAGGTTGTCAGCCTTACGCGCCTGCCGCCCTTTACCCCCAAGAATATTCCTGGTACTCATTTCTGTTAGAGGCTGAGTCGACCCCAGGGCCATAGTGCGTCTGGAAGGATTAGGTAAATTGAACAAAATCCAATGACCTCATCGGGATTCCATCCCGTGACCTTCCGGCTTAGACAACAAAATATACTAGTCAAAACGGAGCACATAGTAGCAGAATGAACGAATAGTATTTCATTTCTAGACACCTGTCACAAGAACTGAGACAGGGACCTTTGAGTATGAAGAATATTTTTTAAACGTCACAATTTTGAGGTGGTAAGTACTTCGAATCATGAATGGCGGAATAAACATGAAACGAAATGGGAAAAATAATATTCTTGAAGAACTTATTAGGGTAATTTGAATATGTGGATTGGAGGCGGACCAATTACAGCCTATGCGTCAAGAAACTACTCAGACCACCGAAACTGATTTGTTGGGGGAGATATCTTGTGAAGAATTAGAAACATACAAATAAAATAATACGAAAGCAGATGCTTAGGTAGATATAGACATTACAGAAAAGTAATTATTGCATTGGTATGGTCACGCCCAAAGAATGGTGGATGACATTACTCAAAATAATAATGAATTTGGTACCTACTGAAATAGGGGGCAAGCGGTAGCGTAGTTGGTTGAGGCATTAAGCTACAAGCTGGAAGGTCCCGTGATCGAACCCGATGAGGTGGATTTTTTCAATTGACCTAATCCTTCCAACAGCACTATGGCCCTGGGGTCAAGTCAGCCTCTAACAGAAATGAGTATCAGGAATATTTTTGGGGGTAAAAGGCGGCCGATGTGTAAGGCTGACAACTTCACCGTCATCTGTGAGCCGCAACATCTCACAACCCTATGGGCCTCCACGGCCCGTTACAGAGACAACTTTACTTACTTTATACCTACTGAAATACAAGAGAAGGAAGACCAAAACTATTTTGGCATGAAGGAATAGAGACAGCCATCAGGATTGGACTTCTGTAAGTTGGACAATGGACAAAGAGGAATAAATCGCGTTTGGCACTGGAAGTCGGCCTAACTCGATGCGAACCAATATACACGGACATCCATTTCACACGCCAAAGAACGTGCTCCCTTTAGAACCCCGAAGTACCACTTCCATGCAGTAGACTTCTGCAGAAGCTGTCACTCGGCCACGTAGGGAATTCTCGTACTTAACTCGCAGGCCCATTGCCATGTTCGCACATTCATTTATCACTCGTGATGTTCGAGGGTGCTAAGAAGTGGACCTACGTCAAATAATTACAGCTGTTAATATGTGCATCCCCCGAAATGAGTAGCAAAGGGGTCGAGGGTACATTAACAGCAATCTTCTTGTTAACACTGGGAGCCGCAGAATTTTCGTTACGAATTTGGAAGTGCATACCTGTCTTTGCTTTGTTAGGAATTAAATTAAAAATTTGGTTCCAAAAGGACATATGTGGTGGAGAAAGAATTTCAGGCACGAGAGTCCGGTATTTTCATTCGTTGGCAAATTTAGTACAAATTTTCTGTTATGCCAGAAAAATAAAGTTGTACAAACAACTGGCCGCCTGTCACTTCTCACACCCTCGAACCCACCCCCTTGTCTGAAATTTTTATTCTGCGCATTCAAGGTTATTCTTGGCCTTGTTGGAAGTCACGTGACACTTGCTTTACTTTATGCCACTGGAAACCTGACAAATATTAATGAACCTACGCTGCTTGTCGGATATTGACACCTTCAGAGATGAAGTGCAATTGTGTTAAACTGTGTAACTACCAGTTAAGCCATTTATCTCAAATCTTCCCTTCCCTCGCCTTTTATTTTCTTTTCCCTTCGAGTTCTCTTCATTAAGATATTGTATGTTCTATGCATTGATAGGAAGAAATAATTTCAAATGCTTGAAAAACTTAATAAAATCGCGACTTTGAAACCACAAAAGAGCTACAAATAAAGTAACACAATTGAAACAATCCACTTTAACATATAACAGAATTAATTACTATCACAATATATGATAATTTTTTTTCCTTGGCACTACAGCCCCAGTGGGCCTAGGCCTACCTCAATGAACTTCTCCGTTCACTTCGGTTTTTCTAGATCTTACACATTCGGTACGACTCCTTGGGCGGGTGATCAGCTCGTCGCAAGGCCTCTACCTGTACACAAACACAGAAAAACGCGCACACACAAACTAAACATCCATGCCCTGAGTGGGATTCTAACCCACGATCCCGGTTTCCAAGCGAGCGAAGACAGTACATGCCTTAGACCGCTCGGCTACCGTGACCGGCATATATGATAAATAAAAAGCTTAAATCTTCATACAAACATATCAAAATATAATTTACCATCGTATGTAACTAAACTGGAAAAGAGTCTTCTAAAACATACTGTACTATATCCGCTCATATATGCATTTCTGAGTTCTTTATATAATCAATATCCCCCAAGCCAGACAATACAAACTATAAAATAAAATTCTATATAGGTACAAGAAGCAAATAAAATTGAATTTGTGTTTACTTCCTCATATCTGTATCTAAGATATTATTTCTGAAATGATATAACAAGGAAATATCAATACTATAAATTCATACAAAGGTCACAGTAAACATGGGGATCCTTGGGTTCTNATACTACAATCCTGTTACTTCAAATTCGCCTGATGATAATGATGGCAGTATCTATATCGAGAATAAACATTGCATACCGCGCTATATTTTCTCTCTGCCCTCAGGCCACTGGATAGATTTTGTTGGATAATATTAAAATCGATCTTAAAAGAAATTGGGTGGGAGGGTGTAGACTGGAACCATCTGGCTGAGGGTGGGAGATAGTTGCTGGCTCCTATGAACATGACAATAAATCTACCGTCAATGGAGAAGAACTTGACTAGTATCTGAAGAAGGAGAGCGCCAGACGGAGCTGTGTGGCAGGAGCTACGCTCAAGGCGATGGCAATACTTTGGTAATGACTGTACAGTTCGTACGGTTTATTTTATTTTATTTTATCTCGAGGGGGTACGCGGTAGCGTGGTTGGTAGGGGCACTATGCTACAAGCCGGAAGATCGTGGGTTCAAGTCCCGATGAGGTCATTGGATTTTATTCAATTGATCTAATCCTTCCAGCCGCACTATGGCCCTGGGCTTGACTCAGCCTCTAACAGAAATGAGTACCAGGAATTAATTAAATAATTTTCCTGGGGAGTAAAGCGCGGCCGGCGCGTAA
>NW_019729212.1:38898-39275 GCF_002891405.2 Cryptotermes secundus | reverse complement strand
TAATGTGGGAGCCTCAACATCTCACAACCCCATGGGCCTTCGCGGCCTGTTACAGGGATAGCTTTACTTTTTTTACGTTAGTATCTCGAACGCAATGAGTCGAATAGTTGGTGACTGGCGAATAATGAGATGGAAATGATTTGGAAGGAAACTTTCGTTGCCAAATCGAGGTAATATCCCCGCATTCTCCTGGACGTACTGAAGAAAACCACGTTAATACCGCATTCAAGATTGTTAGTGTTCCTGCCGAGATTCGAAATGAGCACCTCTAAAGTTTACAGCTAGTGTTAGCACGACACCGGCATGCTTGGTCACGTGACACGTTACAATACCCACATTTTGGGGAGAGCGCGGTCTTCTGGTATATAACGCTGTGT
>NW_019729212.1:0-38883 GCF_002891405.2 Cryptotermes secundus | reverse complement strand
TTGGGGGGGGAGGCGGAGTCCTTCGGAGGAGTACAGAAACTCCATTTTCCGGGTCGAAGAGTAAGCCATATAAGAAACCAGCAAGAAGCAGGCGCCAAGCAGATATACTGTTCATAATCACCGCTCTATGACCCTCAGATTCAACAATAAGTTAGGATATTATGCACGTCATCATTTTCTCTTCGTCACGTCGTCCAGACCGGCTCTGGGGCCCAACCAGCCTCCTATCCAATTGGTACCGGGGTCTCTTTCCCAGGGGGTAAAGCGGCCGGGTAGTGGACCTGACCTTTCACCTGCAACTAGAGCCGAGTTGAAGAAAACGTGGATCTATGCATGCACTCCCCCATTCGTCTTCATGGCCTAGTGCTTAATTAGTTAAACACAGGGACATCTTTACTTTATTCTACCTGTACCTCGGCGTACTGTGTAATGTTATTTGGGAAACACTGTAAGCTTAACACCAGTCCCGTTTTCCTTTACACCCGCGTCAGGCTGAGGTAACACCAACCGGCGCTCTGCCCTAAGGATATTTGCCCAGTAACGTCTTTTTACCTGACCCAGAGGTAATCTATTGTAGCGCTGCGCTGTACAGATGGCTCTGTTGAGATGATTTATAGCAATATACAACATCCCATAAAAGCTCGAACCCTCACCACTTAGCTGCTGTAGGAGCTGAAATATAAACCCTTCCCTCCTGAGCTCCAAATTTTGCTTCAGACAGAATGACTAATGAGTGCCGTTTGATTGTAGCCTGCGTACTTTTATCATACGAACAGATATTGTTCAAAACCGTAGGAATCCGTTGCGCATGTGCGAGACAATTGCACTAATTTGCATATTACGAAAGTAGAAAAGCAATCTGACTTTCTTATATGTGTTAGATAGTTCATTTTTACATTTTCATTTTAGATAATATGAAAAAGGTAAAGGTAAATCTATCCCTGTAACAGGCCGTGAGTACCAGGAATATTCTGGGGGTAAAGGACTGCCGGTGCATAGGGCTGACAATATCACCGCCATCTATGAGCCGATTGTCTGGAGAAAATGTGGGAACCTCAACATCTCACAACCCTACGGGCCTCCACGGCCTGGTACAGGGATCAATACCGATAGATTCAGACAAGACATACACTTGTAAGCCACAGAAGACTGCTTTGTTGCAAAGTGACGCTTCAACTTGAGTGGAACCATAGCATTGTTAGTAAGTTTTCTTGACACACAAGCTGCTCAGGAATTGGACATGTTCAGTCATCACAGCAGAAGAAACCGATGTATAAATATTTATCGCTGTATTTTCGACTCACTGTTGTAATTCCTTTTCCATTAATTTCACTTTTAGAACCAGCCCTGCTGGGTGAAACATATGTTACAATGAAAACTTGAGTGTGTAATGGCCAATGAGAGCAAGTACGCGCACAGACGTCTGACCAGCACCCGTCTCAGTTTTCACTCAAGCAAGGAGCGCAGCTGTGAGAAAAAAAGGAAATTATACAGACGAACGGGGAAATAAATTAACAAGTGTGGAACTATATATTGCCAATAATGTGTGTAACAGATTGTTATGGTCATGGCGCGCTTGAACAACACTACAAAAGGAAAGGAGTAGGCATAGGTTCGCAACCCGAAGTTAAGAACTGCACATTTGCCTGTGGTTCTGTATGGGTGTGAAACTTGGTCTCTGACATTAAGGGAGGAACATAGACTGAGGGTGTTTGAGAACAGGGTGTTGAGAATATCTGGACCGAAGAGAGATGAAGTGACAGGAGGTTGGAGAAAACTGCATAATGAGGAGCTTCATAACTTGTACTCTTCTCCAAGTATAATTAGACTGATCAAGTCAAGGAGGAAGAAGTGGGCAGGGCATGCAGGACGTATGTTAGATAAAAGGAACGCATATAGGATATTTGTGGGAAAGCCAGAAAGAAAGAGACCACAGGGAAGACCAAGGCGTAGGTGGGTGGACAATATTAGAATGGATCTTAGAGAGATGGGATGGTATGGACTGAAGAGATCTGGGTCAGGATAGGGACCAGTGGAGGGCTCATGTGAACACGGTAATGAACCTTCGGGTTCCATAAAATGCTGGGAAAATCTTGAGTAGCTGCATAATTGGCGGCTCCTCCAGAAGGGCTCAGCTCCATGAGTAAGTAAGTAAGTAAGTAAGTAAGTAAGTAAGTACATATACACGTATAACAATACTTGAAGCACTTGAAGCGGAAAAATATACAGGTCAACAAAAACATATTGACGAGTCTCTAAAACAATTTGCAATGAGAGACATTTTGCCTCACTCCAAATTGTTGTAAGGATAAATACAATACAGTACGCACCGGCCACCATTTACCCCCCAGGAAGATTCCTGGTACCCATTTCTCTCAGAGGCTGAGTCGACCCCAGTGCCATATTGAGGCTGGATGGATTAGGTAAATTGAAAAAAATGTCAATCACCTAATCGGGAATCGAACCCGTGACCTTCCGGCTTGTAGCATAGTGCCTTAATCATCGACGCCTCCGCGTGCCACCACCGCAACTCATAAGGACTCATATTATTGAAAGAGAGGAGAAGGAAACCAGAGCGACCATGACAGGCGCTAACAGAATGCACAGCGTTTCGTGTGTCTGCCTCTGTCATTCTCCGGCAGACTGGAGTTTTATGTCGTCTTAAAAAGGTGAATGAAACTTCGCCTCGATTAGATGGTCGGCCAGCCACATGCTATTCAGAACAAACACAGTAAACCATCCAAAAACACCTCCCTTATACGTGATTGTGACATTAGGCTTGACAGAGTAAGGCAGTCAGAGAAACCACCATTGCTAGGCAACATCTGTGTTACGCAACGTGCTCACGCAACAATTGAGGAATTGTTGAAAGCAATATCTTGTATATGGTCCGCTCCAAAGCTACATAAGCAGTCGATTGTCCAATGTGAGTTAGTGATCCACGTGTGGAGGCGGGTTCGAATACCTACACTGTAACCCTGCGCCTGGGGGTATAACTGGACCACCCTGTACTTGAAGGGTATAAATACAGGACCTGGCCCTCCAGGTTGCGGGAGTCTTGAATCTGAGGCCATAAAATATGGTCATGAGTCCCGTGGAACTCAGACCTGAGAATGACTGCGCTGGCGAGAACCAACAGCACTTGTAAATGGCAGACCCCTCCTCTCGTCAAAGAGGGCGCCCCACATCAACAAAACCTCAATTGTCTGACAGTAATAAAGATCTGGTCTTGGGTCCCAGATGGTATGGTAATTAAACTTACCTTTCCATAAAGATAGAAGGAATTTCCTGACTCTCAAGTTGATGGTTACTGGATTTATAATTTATCATTAAAACATAAAATAAAAATTGTCTGTCAATAATTTCAGCATATATATAGACGATTTATTATGACTGATCGTGTGTGTGTGTGTGTTTTATGCACTTAGAAAGGACGCAGTTACTCTGTGTGTGTGTGTGACACGTGGCGTCAATCGTCAGAGGCCCTCGATATGTTTATGCTTTCACATTCAGGACAAGTACAAGGGACGGGAAAGAATACGGGGAAAAGAGAAAGCGAAATGAAGGTACGGAAGTTTATATTTCCCGTTGACTTTTCAATAGGCCGTCTCCAATAACAGGATAGAATACTGAACAGTAGGGCCCCTGTAACCCAGCATTTTGTCCACAGATTGTCTTCGTGAGTTTTGTTTCACAAGAGCCAAGAGACAGCAAGATGTTTCTTTTCACTAATAATTTCACATCAAACTGTATAAGAAAAGAGGGTTAAAAACAAATTATTCCATTTTTGCATGAAAAATGATGGATATACTTATTTTTAATGAATGGTAAATATTCCGTCCTCACTATCACATGTTTTGACGACCACAAAATCCAACCATTCAGAAATTAATATGCAGAACTAGGGGTAACGTTCCCACCTCATGACTCAAGGTACGCGGGTTCAAACCCGGCGGAGGTAGTGGAATTTTTAAGGGCGGAAAAATTCGGGGAACAAGTCCTCCGGGAGGGACTTTAAGCCGTGGGTCCCGTGTCGTAGATTTACGGCACGCAAAAGAACCTCATGTCTCTAGGAGTCCTCTGAGCTAAATTTAGGCAATTTCCCGCCCAAGTAGTTTCCAATCCCTCCGGTAGATGGGGGAGCTTAGGTACCACTGCCAGAGGAGGGACGACCTCACTGACAGAAAGGGACTAGCTATCAGATACCACTGCCAGTAGAAGGCCGAAACCTCGCTGGCAGAAAGGGAACGATAGCAAGCACCAGTACCGGTAGGGTATGGAGACAGTAGAAATTCAAAGGGGGACGCACAATAGATCAAACTGGTCGCGGTGCATGGGGTAACCCACCCCCTCAATACTGAATAACTGAATAGCTGTCTCCGAGACAGCAGCTCACAGACTAACACTCTAAGGGCTCTCATTAATAGTAGCAGCTGGCAGATATTATCTGAAGCGGCCTACTTGCAAGTCTATATACTTTAGTATACTTAAAGCGAAAAACAAAAGAATTATCAGTCAAATATCCGTCTATCAGTAAGTCAACCCGACCCCGTGTCCACTTGCCAGCTACGCATGTCCAGTGTTTATGTCTGTTGCGTCTTTCAAACGCTTGTCCGTTTCCGGACTTGGATGCAAATTTCATGTGGGAGATCATGTTTACACGTTACGGGCACAAATGAACTTGGACTGTACCCAGCATTTTGCTTCTTAACTCCATGGAGCAGAATTTTTGTTGCGCTGCCCGTCACGTGGTCTTATCAAGCAGATTCGTATAGAGATAAAGCTCGAGACTTGGTATTAAGGAGGTACTCGATTCGAATGTCGACCGGGAAAGAGGCTATTCTCACTGAGGTCACTCGTGGTTATCCTCCTAAGCACATGAAGGTAAATTCCACGGCTTTTTCTTCATTACATCTTGACAGCTTCCGATCAAATATTTTTTTTCAATAATTACTCCAATTACTTCAATCTACATACAAATTCGGAATCTGCTGCAAACACGATACAGAGGAATCGTATACCGTACGATGTTATTTTCTAAATTTTTCGAAGAAAGCAGTCTTCCTGAGTGTGGCGCCGTGTACATATTGTGTTAACCGACGTTTCGGAGGAACGTATCGCCTCCATCTTCAGGGTATAAAAAAGAAGAAAGGCGAAGAACCTGCGTAAACAGGATGGAGGCGATACGTTCTTCCGAAACCTCGGTTAACACAATATCTACACGGTGCCACATCCCAGAAGATGGCTCTCTTCATAGTCACCGCCGTGAAAATCTCAAATCTTACATACGTGGTGAAATTCGATTCTGATATTAGGACCCTGAATTTCGACAGTGTTATCATAGAAATACTACAAAGGGAGGGGCACATTCGTCAGACAGCTCCCTGTGATTTTAAGGCGGTTTCTAAGTGTAGCTTCCCATCTGCGTTATTATTTTTCAAGTGATTACTTTCCAAGAAATTTCTTCACTGAAATCCTGACGCTTTTCTTGTTCCTTCCATTTCAGTGAGCCCACGACCACTCCATTGATTAAACGTGTTAACAAAGCTACGAGGAAAGCACACGTCACACAGACTGTCGTTACTTAACTGTATCCATTTCATTTATAAGCATTTTCTTTCGCTCTTCCTATCCGGATATGCTTAATTTATATTTCTGCCTCAGGATAATAGATCGTGTTTCACAACCGAGCAAGTAAATTGCGAATTACAGCTTTATTTATTATTGCTTTTCGCACATATTTCCGTTCCCCTTCGATATATATGTCCCGCATTATCTGTCATACAGAAGATTTATTGACCTGCTTCAGAGTAATGTTAGGAGCGTCCAATGTGTTTCGCTCGCTGGATGTGATTTCACTTGATAATCATTGTCAACGATGTTTTAAACGTCACCCGGACCAAATATTCTTACCTTATACCACTTATTCACGTACATACAGACTGTACCACTCTTTAAATAGTTGTGTATGTCGACCTAAAATGTTTGTGCCAGATCCCTTTATAATCTGACAGATGCACTGTAGACATTGAATTGGGTTCTTATAGCGGTGTAGAAATCCGTAGTAGTTGATGCGCCTCTAAACACAAACATGCTGTCACGTGTTTATGGCTCCGTGACTAATAATAACGGATTCTGGATTAGGTGACTGGATTTATTAACACTTTCTTGTACAATCCATCTTAATCACACTCAATTATAGCGCTATAGCTAATCTACCCACTTCACAAACACTAGGACACGCTAAGTCCTCTCAGTCTTCACTAGTCATGTCCTGGCAACAGATTTATAACAGTCTCACTGTAACTACAGCATACAGCAAGTCTTCTTTTCGCAGACTAACTCCGTTGTACTCGGTTGTACTCTCTCATTTCCTATTCTCCTGACTATAACTGACTTCTGGTTTATGACTTATAGTCTCTAGACGGATCCACAGAAAACACCGCTTCCTCTATTGTTGCCAAGGCATATTTACCGCGCCATTGCCTAGCAATGGAAGTATTCGTTGACGCGGGAATATGCTTAGAGATCCGTTACCTAGCAAAGAGCATGGCCCGGACCACATAGAAAAAAACTTCTTGCAATCTCTTTTCTATTGTTGCGTGCGCTTATTTCGGGCTTTGCCTAGAAGGAGGTCTACATGTCATATACACGTATACAAACAAATGTACATACAGAAGGCGTCAAGTCCGCCAGAGTGAGGGTCGGTAAAGCTATCCCTGTACTAGGCCGTGAAGGCCCATAGGGTTGTGAGACGTTGAGGGTCCCACATTATCTAGACAGTCGGCTCAAAGATGGCGGTAAGGTTGTCAGCCTTACGCGCCGGCCGCGCTTTACTCCCCAGGAAAATTATTTAATTAATTCCTGGTACTCATTTCTGTTAGAGGCTGAGTCGAACCCAGGGCCGTAGTGCGGCTGGAAGGATTAGGTCAATTGAAAAAAAATCCAATGACTTCATCGGGACTTGAACCCACGACCTTCCGGCTTGTAGCATAGCCCCTCAATCATCTACGCTACCACGTGCCCCCAAGAATTGGGAAAGCAGAGACGAACACGGTGCTAATGGCTGTGTCCTTTGTTCTAGTCCTTCTCTGAAATTTTCAACATCTTTTCTTATCCAGAAATAATGGAATCAAAAAGACGAGAATTGCTTTTGACAGTAAAAAGAAACTCTTCTATAGAAAATTGATGTTATTTGGAACGGTGCGTTATAAGAAAATAGGACTGGATTACCTCGTTATGTTGTTCGCTGAATACAAGCAATCACAAAAGCAAATACCCAGTAACAGGTTCCAAATTATGGTCGATTTTTCTGACTGATGGGCTTCTTTCCTTTTTCACTATTCCTTCAGGCGAATTCATCTCCAAACGACAGATTTTACCAATGTTCTTTTCAAGTCACCTGAGCCGATTGTCTAGATAATGTGGGACTCTTAACGTCTCATAACCCTATGGGCCTCCATTGCCTGTTACAGAGATAGCTTTACTTTTTTTTTATCTTTCTCAAGTCACCGTTAATTCCTTTTTTATTTACTAAATTATGCATTTACGGCTTATTAACGACAGCGCTAGTAGCTCAAGCTATATAAAATCAAACAGTAGGACGAAAATAATGTAAGCCATGGTCGTGGCATATTACTATCCTAGCGTTTGCTTGGAGGGACTGTGGAAAACCAAGAAGATGCTCAGGATAGCCGTTCCTTGCGCAGAGATTCCAAGCCGAATAAGGAGCAGTAAGTAACTACTTGGCCGCGCCATAGCTCAAGCGGTTAGCCGCTGGCTTCCCACCGCGGCGGCCCGGGTTCGATCTCGGGGTCTGGTCAAGTGGGATTTGTGGTGGACAAAGTGGCGCTGGGGCAGGTTTTCTCCGAGCACTTCGGTTTCCCCTGCCAATCTTCATTCCACCAATTGCTCCACAATCACCCTCACCTATCATCTGGGGCTGGTACAATAGGCCAGAAGTGGCCGCAGTACAGGGACTTAGTCCCACCCCACTAGCAAGAAAGAACTAACTACTCGACCTCGATGACGGGTTCCAAGTATTACTACTCACACATACCGGCATATCATTTCATGTCACATAATCTCAGTGGTTGATATGGCACCTTGAGCCTATATATCAGCCTAATTAGGCCTGTAATACATGTCGGTGAGTACATTACACGTGTAAAAATTGTGCCTCTTCTGCAGCACTCTGGACAAGTAACTGAGGTTCCCTCATAGAGTTATTCATGTCTCTTTAGGTTTCAGACGTTGATGGACTTCCACTCTATTCAGCGTCATCTTTGCATGAACTGGAAACACACCCGAATAATAATAACAAGCTCTATGGAAACCCTCATTACTTTAACGGGTATCATTTGCGAAACGGTCTGTCAAGCTGGCGGCCCGGTGGCCCGATATCTTGATTCATGGAATCATAATGAGGGTGGGGGGGGGGAGAACGAGACACTCCCACAGAAAATATTGACAGATTGTTTATTGATTTTGCTTGGACCGTATACACAGCGATCTGAGAGCGTATCATCGCTTCATGATCCGGTGCAGCGCAGCGCAGCGCAGTCTGAGGAACCACCGTCACTGTGATGACGCGGCAGTTCCGCTGAAATTCGCTGCCGCTTCTCTGTAACGAACTGAGCTCTGGGAATCTGTGCACGTATATGTAATTGAGTTATGAAAGAAATCTGAGCCATATTAATCCAGCCCATACCGCCCAATAGTATTTTAATATTATCCATCCACCTATATCTACATCTTCCTAGTTGTTTCTTTCCGTCTAGCTTTCCCACCACATCCGTCTTCGCTCACAAGCCTTCTACATGTCCTGCCCATCTCACCCTCCTTGACCTGATCATTCTAATTATATTTGGCGAAGGGTACAAATTATGAAGCTCCTCATTATGCAATTTCCTTCAGCCTCGTATTAGTTCACCCCTCTCGGATCCAAATATCCTCCTCAACATTCTGTTCCCTAATACGTTAAGTCTGTGTTCTTCACTTAATTCCAGGGACCACAAAATACAAGATACAAAATTATGTTTGGTATATGTTTTATAATACTCACGTTTTCAGATATTGGAGGAAAAAACAAAAGGTTCTGAACTGAATGGTAGCAAGCATTACCCAATTTAACGATGCGGCCAAGAGGACAGATTATATAGCGTCGAATGGTAAGATGATTAACAAATGATGAACTGGAGGAGATGTGTAAGGAGAAGGTTATATACTCTGACGTATCGACCCACTGCTAGGTAACGGCTCGATAACAACACCTTCCGGCGGCGATATATTTTTGCTAAACAGCCCGTTGCTGAGTAACGGGCCAATAAACACGCATTCTAGAAGAAAGGAAGGGTGTTTTCCGTGGGGTTCATGCCCAGGAAATATGTATTAGAGACTCGAGATCAGAATCTGGCAGCTGTAGGAGTACAGAAGAGTACAAGGACGAGAACGGAGAGTGCCCTAGTGATTTGTGAAGTGTGTAAATTAGCGATAACGCTATAATTGAGTGTGATTGGAAGAGATTGTAAAATGAGGTTTTAATAAATCCAATCATTCAATCCAGAACCTGTTATTATTAGTCACTGAACCCCTGACACGTGACAATACTAATAAGAGGTACTATCCCGACATTTGGCTGGAAGTAATGGGGAAAACCACGAAAACTCAGCCAAGATTGTCGGTATCTCGGGTACATCCTGAAGATAATTCAAGAGAGTTACGGTCTCGGCTGGTTTGTTCATTATAATATCTCGTGAAATATAACACAGTGTGACGCTTTGTTCTTCTTATATGCACGCCTTCCAAGAGTAAGTTAATCATTTGGAGAAGTCCAGGCAAGAGCAACGCAAAATTAGTTAAAAGAGTAGGTTAACATACATACATTTACGTGAGTTCATGACCTCACTGTCGACCATCTCAGGGTTCGTTTTGAAGAGGGATGTATATCTATATTATTAATATCCTGTACTTCAATTTCAATTTAGATTAATATTTATGGGCTATATATCTCTTATATAAAATCATATAAAATATTCAAGGTGGTCTTATTGACGAAAAGAAATATATTTGACGTAAAAGATGTTGCGTGTAACAGAGTTCAGCTGTTATTGCCCGAAGTTCCTTCTTCGATTTATTGAATATTGAATGAAGTGAACAATACATTTGAAGCAAAGTAGTTGCTATAATTAAATGAAATTCTAAAAAGTATGGTTTTACTTTCCAATTTTAGTAAAAGTTCCAAATAATTTCAATCCATTCACATAACCCGTCAGTGACACCAGAACGGACAGAAGGACGAAGCCTTTATGCGCAGAGAAGGCTTAAAAGTTATCGGGACTGTCTCCCTCCCTCCCTCTCTCTCTCTCTCTCTCTCTCTCTCTATGCCATTACCCGTGAGTACTTAATTTTATGATTCATTGTGTCAACTCAGCTGTAACTTCCATTATTCGTGGCCTCTTGGTTCAATTCTAGACAATAAAAGACATCACTTTTAGATTTCTCTTTTCCCATTTATTCAACTAAGTGGAACAATATTACAGATGACAAACATACGGTCTCTCAGATGTTATTTCTTTTCATAACTTTTATATAGTTTTACCAAGGCTTCTTAATAAAACGGTTAGATGACACAACATGTGTTAAGAGTACTTCTTTTTATTCAGACGCGACATAATCAGGGGATTTAATGCTGTTTCCAGTCGAAGCCATTAAGTTCATTTAACACCAGAAGAAAATCTTGGGCACGCGGTAGCGTAATTGGTTGGGACACTATGCTACAAGCGGGTTTGATTACCAATGAGGTCACTGGAATTTTTTTTCAATTGACCTAAATCTTCCAGCTGCACTATGGCCCTGGGATCGACTCAGCTTCTAATAGAAATGAGTACCAGGAATCTTCTTGGGGGTAAAGGGCTGCTGACAATATCGCAGCCATCTATAAGCCGATTGTCTAGAAAATGTGGGAGCCTCGACGTCTCACAATCTCATGGGCCTCCACGGTCTGTTACAGGGATAGCGTTACCGTTTTTACCTTTATAAGAACATTTCCCGGTCCAAAAAGTCCTATCGACTACGTATGGGATTAAGAAACTTAAAAGCGGTCAAGGCCCAAAGGGCTGTACAGACGAAAAGGAATGCAGGAGAAAACAGGAAAAATTAATGTTAGGAAAGCTTACAGAAAAAAATTGAATGATTTTTTAGTTTGTCTTAAATATATCAGATTTAGAAGCTTAGATGTTTTCAGAGTGGCGAAAATTAATATTGTTGTCTTCTGGAATATGGCACCGTATAATCTGATAGATGGGTAATAGTTACCAAACTGCATGGTATCATGACCAACAAGACCACAATATGAAGCCAAAGTTGCTTCTAGAAAAAGAAATACAAACTCCGTGGCCTGTAATCCGTAAGTGAACTATACCGACCGAGCGACCGCCACTTGTCGGCAAGGTTAGTGCCAACTTTTGCGGATAGAGGGTGTCACGTGGTCAGCGCAACGGATTCCCACGGTCGTTAAACTCGGTTTTCTAGAACGAGGTCACTATTTCCTTGAAATATCCCCTAAATTATCCTCACGAGGCTGAGTGGACCCCGTTCGAGACCCACTACTTCTCAGAAAAGCTGGTAGCGCTTGGAATGGAGTCTGGGACCTCTGGATCTGTAGCCAGGAACTCTGACCACTAGACAACTTCCTTCTATCAATGTAACAAAAGAATAAAATCAATTTAAATTGACATAACTGAAAATGTGAAAATTAAGTAATGTCGTGTGATCTGGCATATAGCTGGCAAAGTTTACGGGGAACGTAATGTTTCCATGGTCAGGGAAGAAGGCGGAGGCCGTGGGTTCCTCCTGCGTATGAGTCAGAGCACGCAGCGTCAGTCCCACACTACAGACAAATGTAATCTTCACAGTCACCGCCGTGACAACATGATCTCCGTATGACTGCACGTGCTGTGAGAATATGTGGACCTGTAAGAGAGGTAGCAGCCAGTCACTGTGGCCGCGCGGTGTAGGACACGAAATGTCTCCGCCCTTTCGAATCCCACTGGAGGCATGGTTGTATCTGCGTTTCTTTTTTCTGTTTTTGTGTTGTCCTGGTTTGGTAGCATGGAGACATACCATTGTCTACAAGCTTCAAATTTCAGAAGAAATTAATTCTGAATGGGTACAGGCCCGAAAATTTTACTCGTCAAGGTGGTGGTGGTGGTGGTGGTGGGGGTGGTGATAGTATTGGTAGTAATGGTGGTGGTAGAAGTAATGGTAGTAGTAGTTATGGTGGTGATGGTGTTAGTAGTGTCAATAATAGTGGTGGCAGTTGTGGATATGGTGGTGATGATGTTTACATTCCTTACAGAACGGACAGTACTTGATAAGATGAGGCACCGACTAAATAATTAACATTAATATTACTACATCTACATCACGAGCCTCCAAAACAGTTTATTATATACACACAAAATATAGAATACTCCAATTTGTCCGTGGGAACGCAACAAAATCACAAAAACCAACAACTGACTCGATGATGTAAAGCATCACTCGAAGAATTTTATTCTTGTCTCATACTATAACTTTTGTTTTATATATCTAATTTATTGTATTTTTACGTCAAGTACTTTAATATAATTAATATTATTGTATCCAATTTTATTAGTACTGCAGTTCAGTGGTGTATATATGTTAGCCATGTATTTGCCTGATGATGGCTACTGATAGCCGAAACATGTAGCAGAGCCAAAACTAGGCACTGACCTTAATATTGTTGTGTTGTGACGGTTTTAAATAAAGAAATTGTAGTTTTATTGTGGATATGTGTTCATTTCTCTCTTTCTTGATACATATGAATTCTGTAACAAAAGTCTTGGATGTTGTGGTCAGAACTGATGCTAAGCCAATAATTTACTCATCGAAGTCCGAAAGCGAGCCAATGGGTGCCGGTGGCAGTTTCCTGTGGGATAAAGATTTACACAGCGTGGCGCCTTTACTCTCCTGCAAGTGCCGGTGACTCAGATCTGTGGAGCCTGACTTCACGACCCCTCACAGCTGTGGCGTTAGTGAAGGGACTGTTTTCTCCTACGCTTGTCACTGCATGACTTCAGAATGTTTATCTGACTGTACTACTGAGTTCATGGCGTGGTGAAGTGACAGGAACATCTGCTAGATAATGCAATTCGGGAATTACAATACGTATTCATTTAATGACTGGGATATACTAGATGGATCCACGACAGTTCTCAAGCTAACATGCCATTCTAAGTGCACGTTATTTATTTACAGAATAGGTTTCCAATTGTTTTAGTCAGTTACCATACATAGTAGAACTACCGAACTACCAATGAACGGAAACACCGCAACCACACTGCTTAGAATGAAATTCTGGCGAGACTTACCAGCTGGGTAACAAGTTTCGATTGCTGAACAAATGTTATTGTTGGACTTTTGCAAATAGAATGTTTGGAAGTGTTAATTTATAATTACACTTCTCTATACTTCATTCCTTTTAAACGTTATCTATTATTATTATTATTATTATTATTATTATTATTATTATTATTATTATTATTACTATGGCACAGCATATTGTAGTAGTGTTAAAATGGCGTTTTTTTCATGGATAGGAGTTTGGTCCAGTTATCCGAATTTTTGCTTGTCCGAACCACATTTATCACTAATTAATGCAGATAATCGACGTTATAGAAAGGTTAAAATATTACGTTGTGAACATATTTTTAACTTTCAAAGAAAAATGGGTCTACTAATGAAATGGTCTGTAATTTAGAAGTATTTCACAAATATTCAAACATTCTGAATAATTTCACTGGTTCCGTGGATCACATAGCACAATTGCACATTTGCATAAATATAAATGCATAAATATTGCGTGGGGCGCCTGTTTTCCTCAGAAAAGTGAAGAAGCGAGCCTCACTTCATCAAAAGAATGTTGTAAACATCAGAATATGCTGTCAGTGTATCAAGACGCCCCTTCCAATATACGCTCTAAATTATCGGCTTTGACGCAGAAGAAATACCGCGTCACCACAAGTTTAACCAAGTCAATTTATTATTCCTTGACTACGCAGGGCATTCGAGAACGACTTCCTTATAAATAATTTACGAATTGCTTTTTCTGTTCGCGTTCCCTTGTCTTCATGAAGACAATGTTTCTGCCTTGACACTTGTCGATATAAAATTGGTGCCGTCCCCCAGAAGAACAAAAACACAAAACAGGGCAAGGAAATAGTGCAAAATCGCACGTTAGTGCCTGATCGAATCTTGGGTCATTTCACGACGTCGTCTCATTTCCAGAAGTTTTTTGGCGTGCAATGAGCTAGGAAGCTGGCGGTAAATTCTCAGAGAGCAATAGCCATGCAGTATTACAAGATGCCACCTCATTCTATGCTACTTGCACCAACAATTTGTATTGGATCTCTGCCGCTCTGGTTCCCACGTCTGTTCAACTAATCTAATTATGCCAGCTGAAACCCTCGATATGTAATTTTCCCAGATTTCTGAACAGGTTTTCTCTCTTACATCAAAATATTCTCAGTGGTTAAATATTTCCAATTTTTGATCTTCAAAAAAAATATCGCAAAATTCTGACTACAGACCGAATACGACAACACTTCCAGATCGGTCCTGAATAACATATTGAGACTGCAATAAAACATATTCGAGCTTTGTGCTGTTTGTGTACACAGGAGTCATAAATATACGAGGGCTATTCCGAAAGTAATTTTCTTTTATTTTAGGCAAATAAAATAGAATCAGGGGAAGGTTGACAACTTCCTTACAGCCCTGGTCTCGCTCCGAGCAACTACCACATGTTTACCTACTTGAAGAGCTGGTTGCAATCACAGCGCTTCAACAACAATGAGGAGTTGATGGAAAGTGTCAAAATGAGGTTGAATTCACAGGCGGCAGATTTTGGTGACACAGACTTACGAAATTTATCCCCGATAAGTGCCTCAGTTCCGGCGCTGAGAAACAGCTTAAGTAAGTACATATATTCCTTGTTGCTTGTTTTGTTACAGCCCACAGGAAATTACTCACCGAGTGGCCCTCGTACTTTAAATAAACGTAAAATTACAATTAATGCAAGAAAGAGAAAACTTTCTAATTATTAACCTTTGTCCTCTTAAAATATTTTGTAATTTATATTAACTACGCATTCTGTATCCCTCCTGTTCAAAATGGAAGACAGATTAATATTTAAATTTTTACAAAGATGAAAACATGTGACCAGTAAAACTTACATCTGGTATTTAAGGGGTTTGCCTGCAAAATGAAATTACACCGCTGCCTTAGAGTGATACAAGCAGAATAAACCTAACTACATTATTCTGTACAATACAACATTTCTTGATAAGCTAATAGTGGTTCATATCTACAAGTTCAACTGGATTTTCTGGAATCTGAAAATTCGCAAGAGACCGTCATTAGTCTGTAATCTGCGCTAGAACCTTTACTAATTTGCATTTAATTACGTCAGAACACGGGGGCAATAACAAGATTAATTAAATAAAAATAAAATGGATTTAGACAGAAATTCAAGCGAATGATCGACTAGTACAAGTCTTTACTATTTAAATTTACTATTGGCCTAAAGAAAAGTCAAGAAGACAAAGACTTACTCCAGATGTGATTTAGTGTTTGTTGTAACGCCCTGAGAACACTAATAACAATGTTCCATCTATCTTCATTCCTGTCGCTCTCACGCGGAGCAAGGAGCATGCCGCTGTTTCACCTCAGTTTCTTATCTTAGAGAGTCGGTAGGACTCCTTGGGCGGGGGATAAGCTCGTCACAATGCCGCTACCTACACAGGACAACACAAACGCAGATTAAACATCCACGCCTTGAGTGGGATTCGAGCCCGGGATCCCAGTGTTCGAGCGGGCGGAGACTTTTCTTTCGAGAGCGAGGCCACTGGGGTCTGCATTGCGTAATACTGTCTCCGAATTCATTATCATACGGTGTAACGCCAGGTAAAATTTCATTGCCATAAATTTTCCTTCATTTTTCTTCTTCCCCATTTCGCTGATATTCCTTTCTCATCTATTTCACATGTCCGTCCTCCGTCTCCTTTACCTTTAAACATTTCAGGTGAAATACCGTTAACATACCGTAACAAGAGAAAAGCAATGAAAAATATTAGCCATGGTAAGTACAGCGTTGCCGGTCACGGTAGCCGAGCGGTCTAAGGCATGTACTGTCTTCGCTCGCTTGGAAACCGGGATCGTGGGTTCGAATCCCACTCAGGGGATGGATGTTTAGTTTGTGTGTGTGCGTTTTTCTGTGTTTGTGTACAGGTAGAGGCCTTGCGACGAGCTGATCACCCGCCCAAGGAGTCATACCGAATGTGTAAGATCTAGAAAAAATGAAGTGAACGAAGAAGTTCATGGAGATAGGCCTAAGCCCACTGGGACTGTAGTGCCAAGGAAGAAAAAGAGTACAGCGCTATTTTAATATTTCCCCCAAGGCATGCGTCTACTGTGAGCGGAAATGAACATACCAATACATACGCAAATAACTACGTAACTTCTTGGAGCTCAGCCTTTGTTGTGAAGCCGGCAGTTGTGCAGCTACTCAAGAACTTCACAACATTTTATGGAACCCAAAGGTTCATTACCGTGTTCACAAGAGTCCTCCACTTCTCCCTATACTGAGCCAGATCAATCCAGTCCAGACCACCCTATCTCATTTCTCTAAGATCCATCTTAATATTATGTTCCCACCTACACATTGGTCTTCCTAGTAGTTTCTTTCCTTCTAGCTGTCCCACCAAAATCCTATATGCATGCCTCTTCCTCCAATTCAATCTACATTCCTTGCCAATTTCACCTTCATTGACTTTATTATTCTAATTGCACTTGGCGAAAAGTTATGAAGTTCCTCATTATGCAGTTTTCCTCAGCCTCCTACCACTTTCTCCCGCTTCGGCCTAAATGTTCTCCTCTGCACCCTGTTCTCAAGCACCCCCCTCACTTAATGTCAGAGACCAAGTTTCTCACCCATACAGAATCACACGCAAAATGATAGTTTTTATATGTTCTAGTTTTTATGTTTTTAGACAGCAGAAAGAGACGACAAAAGGTTCTGGACTGAACGGTAGCAAGCATTACCCGAATTTAGCCTCCTCTTAATTTCCACCTGAATCGAATTTTGGTTTGTAATTGTCATTCCCAAATATCTGAACTGTGCCACATTTCAAAGGATTCGTTAGTTATCATTTACACATGCACGTTCAGTTCTATACTTATAAAAAGATGTGTTACTCATTTAGGAGACGAGACCTTTCGATTATTAACGCCATCTGCCAGCAATGAGAGTAACAACGCTGTCAGTGACAGATGCTCCCTTTTTCACTGTCATGTAAGGTAATGTAATTATTGTGCATTCTGGTGCGTATATCTACACAGTATGCTCAATCAACGCAAGTAACTGACATTCATTTTAAAATCTGTTTTAATCCAAAATTCTAATCGCCAAGCTCTGCGGCCCCCTGTAACTTCGAAGTAGCAATCATCATGAAGAAAGCCGCTCTTACGGGCAGGACGGGTCTGGACCCAGCGGTACGTCCTGGGGCCGATCACGGTGGCCGCGCGGTCTGAGGCATCAACTGTCTTCTCCCGCTCGAACACTGGGATAGTGGGTTCGAATCCCACTTAAGACATGGATGTCTGTCTGCGTTTATTCTGTGTCTGTATAGGTAGCGGCCTTGAGACGGGATGATTCCCCGTCCAAGGAGTCTTACTGACTGTCCCAGGATTAAGAAACTGAAGTGTAACAAAGCGTTTCACAGATGCCTTGTGCTTCAAAGTGGGACCAACAGGGCGGGGACAGAGGGAGAACATCCTGTATACAATCACGGCGATTTCTTTTACAGGTGGTTTTCAGTGGTATAAATTTCGTACCAATCTTAATGAAAAAGGCTGAGCTGTTTCAAAAGTTGAAGTGAGTGGGACACACAGACTGTATGCTGATCTCGTAAGGTTATTTTCTGTCCTCACACAGAACAACTGCATATGTTAATAACTGAGACAATATACAGGTACCAAAGCGAGCTGATGTGATTCCCTTTAAATGAACGCATAATTTCATGCTCTAAAATCAATAGCACGCATTGTAATAGATTGCACGGGGGAAGATAGCATGGGCGTCGCCCCGGGTGGTAGCTACCCCCTGCGAGGAGCACTTATTCTCCCCTCTACCTCAATAGATTTAATACTTGCTTGACTGAAAGGCAATACAAGTTTCCAGCATAATTGAAAGCTTTCTGTGACTGACAATTTGGAGCACAAAGGTGACATTCATTTCCATTAATCACTAACATCAACAATTACAAACGCAGCAGTAATTCTCAGAAACCGGCCGTTGCTTTTGAAAGAAGTCGAAAAGAAATGTGGCTAACTAATTAAGTAGCCTTTCCTTTCACATGAAACAATTAATGTGCATATGAACATATCTTCTCAGTTAATTGCAAATGAGGTCAGTATATTCATTAAGACAAGGGGGAAACCTGCAGCTGAATATTTCTCTTCGTAGCTTTAACAGATTCCCGAAACTGGTTCCACTGTCCGATTTCACGTTCTTCGATTAATATTTGACGTCGTTCATTCTGCTTCTTGTTAAATGGATAAAAAATTACCTGGAACTTGAAGGTGTGAGTAGGATTGAACTGGCTTGGGATATGGTAGAGTGGCGGCTACTATCTGGCTTATTTTTTTTTTATTTCCAATGGCTGTTCCAGCCCATTGAGGGCCCTCGCCTCTTATTCAGTTCCGTAATCATTTTTCACAGACAGTAGGGCTCCTTGGACGGGTGATGAGCCCGTCGCAAGGCCGCTACGTAAACACAGGACAACATAAACACAGAATAAAAGCATAAACACCAAAAGAGTCATGCCCTGAGTGGGATTCGAATCCACGATCCCAGACTCCGAGAGAGCGAAGACAGTTCATGCCTTGGAACGCACGGCCACTGTGACCGGCATCTGACCTATTGCACCAGCCCCGGATGATAGTTGACGAATGTGGAACAGTCGGTGGGATGAGAATTAGTAGGGGAAACCGAAGTACTCGGAGTAAACCTGACCCAGTGCCACTTTGTTCCCCACAAATCTTATATGACCTGAACTGTGCTCGAACCAGGACCGCCGCGGTGGGAAGTCGGCTACTAAACGCCTAAGTTATGACAAGACCTTGACCCCTAAGAGAAGCTCACGGTTCCTTGTCTTTTAGAGGACAGGTATTTCTTTAGTAGCTAAGCGACTATTAGCGTCTAAGGAAGGACTGTTCTCGTTGAAAATATTTGATTACGAGGTAATTACTTAGTTTACTTAGTGGAGGAATAAAGAGCCTGGCAGGAAAATGAGAAGTGTTTGATTTGCTTTAATATCTGTCCTCATTACAGCATTGACCAAGAAATCCGCACTCATTTCAGCCTTGCATGTTGTGTATATTTCCTTGAGCACTCTGCATGTAAGCACAGCACGGGACAGTCCCGGTACTAATACCGACAAAACATAACTCACACGTGAAGGGATCAGTCTTTTGGGACGTGGCGCTGTGTAGATATTGCATTAACCGACATTTCGGAGGAACATATCGCTTCCATCTTCAGAGTAGAAGAAAAAAAAAAGAAAATCCACGAACGAGGAACCAGCGGACGCTGGTAGCAGTAGTACAGTAGCAGTCAGTGCCCATTTTAATGTGAACACAAGAGACAGGTCACAATACGGTAACGGCAGGGGGTGCGTGACATTTTGAGAGGTGCTATGCACTAGCAACTTGAAGATATGGGGCATTTCGTGCCTCACACAATCACTTCACTTCACCTTGTTATGTTATGGGCGAAGTGCTTGTACTGGCAAAGACACGGAGACCCACAGCGGGTTATCTGCATAAACGTATGATAATATCGTTGTTAAACTCATTAATCTCGTTACATCGATAATCGTTTTTAAAACACTTCTCGAAGCTGAATTTTACATAAGAGTACAAAAGACAATTACAGGGGCATTCAGTTACCGCGGAACACGAAACCACAAATTTCTCTTTTCCTTTGTTTATGTTGGGTTTAATTAATTAAGCATCACGCCATGAACAAGTATGGGGGAGTGGAGGCATAACTCCAACTTTCTTAACCTCGGTACTAGATGCAGTTGAGTGGTCAACTTCATAAATTTCTACTCTGTACGCAAGAAATTTATTTCTTATCCCCAGAGAAGAGAGATTCGCATTTCGCAAACCAATGTACAGGATGACCTGAACAGACGCTTTGAGTCTGACAAAGTTCAGCGGAAAAAGAAATATGGGGTTACATCTGAATCAATGGAGAAAATAGACCAATCAGAACTGAACAAATTTAAATACAGCTTTAAATTGCAAAGTTACAGAACTAAATTGGAATTACATGTCGAGAGTTTGATCGATATCCAGTGGATGCGGTCACGAGACGTGGAGGGGGACCGGAAGGGGCGAGATGGCATGGATCCTAGTGCCTCAGAGGAGGGGGGGGGGGCAGCAGTGTGAGACTGGGTCAGTGGCTCCCTCCCTCTACTCCTTCGTATTCTGGAGGTTAGAAGCTCTGATTTCGACATGCAGACAGCTTATACTTCGTTTCTGTAGTTTTACTCAGATGCTCCAGAAATATATCAGGATAGGAACTGAAATGAGGTTGTGACAAATTTCTTCCTCAGCTTTTGCAATTCAATCTACACTATCGTGCTAATATTCTAGACGAAACACTCTGAGCGGCTGGAAGCGTCCGAAAATAAGGTGACAATTAAATAAAGTAATGAAGAATTCTATCTTCTGAGATACAGCAGGGCTCACTTCAAATGGAGGCTTACTCTTAATATTATTTTAAACTGTACTGCTCGTAAAACTAATGGTAAAAAAATAATAAATAAAGTTATCCCTGTAACAGGCCTTGGAGGCCCATAGCGCTGTGAGATGTTGAGGTTTCCACATGTTGTAGACAGTCGGCTCACAGATGGTGGTAAGGTTGTCAGCTCTATGCACCGACCGCGCTTTACCCCCAAGAACATTCCTGGTACTCATTTCTGTTGGAGGCTGAGTGGACCCCAGGGCCATAGTGCGGCTGGAAGGATTAGGTAAATTGAAAAATCCAATGACCTCAACGGGAATTGTACCCCCCCCCCGCACTCCTGGTATGTAGCACAGTGCTTCAATTGCCTTAATTCGTTCAAAACTTGGCTACGCGCCTGTCGTATGGAATAACCATACTCTAACAGATTCTAATAGGTTGGAAATAGTACAAAGAGAGTTTGCAAATTTATGGTATAGTCAATTTGTTCAGACCGTCTCTTTTTGTAATTATGAATCAATGTTGAATTATTTACATTTAAAAAGCAACATTGCAGGGGACAATATCTTGGCGTCCTATTAACGTTTTCAAGAACAAAATTGACGGTTGTTCTATTACGGAAACTGTTTGTCTCCGTGTACCCACTAAGCAAATTACAGACTTTTCGAATTTTAACGTCAGTAATGTCTCAAGACTTAGCCTTAAAACAAGGCGCGTCAGGGCTGCAAACATCTGCAAGTATTTGGAAGTTTTCAATAAACGTGTTTAAGGTACTATGCTACAAGCCGGAAGGTCGCGGGTTCAAGTCCCGATGAGATCATTGGATTTTTTTAAATTCACCTAATCCTTCCGGCCGCACTAGGCCCTGGGTTCGACTCAGCCCCTAACAGAAATGAGTATCAGGAATTAATTAAATAATTTTCCTGGGGAGTAAAGCGCGGACGGCGCGTAAGGCTGACAACCTTACCGCCATCTTTGAGCCGACTGTCTAGATAATATGGGACCCTCAACGTCTCACAACCCTATGGGCCTTCACGGCCTGTTACAGGGTTAGCTTTACTTTTTTTACTTTTCTCCCTTGAGGATACGTTTTCCTTTGCTTAATCCTACTGAGCTACATCGTTATTGTGGTACCTGTACTATTTTATTTTCTAGGAAAAAGTTGTAGTCTACTTCTAATTCTAGTTCTAGTTTTGCTTCTAGCCTTAGCTAGATTTTGTTATATACACTTTGAGTGCTCGCCTGTTATAGGCCCTTCTTTGGTAGCAAGCATTTACATAAATGAGTTCAACTGCATTATTATTATCATCATCATCATCATCATCACCATCAGCAGCAGCAGCAGCAAGAGCATCATCGTCATCAATTTCGGGAAACTTTTCGCCACATATAAAGCACAACTATTTCATGAATGAACTAACCAAAGAACTCCATGGTTGTTCATTTCTTACTCTGAAAGTTCCCGGAAAGAATTCTGTCCCCGTGTTCCCTGTGTTTGAGACTGACTTTCCTGCTATGTAGTCTCAACCCTGGTGTAGTCTGACTTTTCGCCTGCGAATATCAGAATGAATTATGAATGTTACAATGGAACTAATGCGCCTTAGAGAAAGACAGGACAGAAGAAGCAGCTATGACCTCGCTAGACAGTCTAGGAGAGGTGCAGATGTGCCCGGCTTACAGAATCGATCCAGCGACACTTCGAATGCGAGTCAGACACGTAACTGCGTGGCCAGGACAGACTCGATCGGGGTGCAATGTGTCTGGAGCAGTGACGTAATCATGTCTGTGGGGGAACAGACCCAAAAGCCAGAAAGGAAACTAACTAAACAAATGAAGAAGAATCATTCCTTGGAACCAATAAAATGAGAAACTCCTCCCTTTATGCCACTCTAAACTCCATTTACCATGTTCATGAGAGACCGTCCCTGCATATCATTCTGAGCTCGATTAATCCAGTCAAAAAATTTCAGATGTCATTTTTAGCCTACTTTCCTTATTTTGAAGAAATAAAAATAGGCTAATGAGATCTCCTTGTTGTCTGGATGTCTATCTGTAAGTGTGTATTTCCCCCCTAATTTCTGGCGATTAGTTCTTCCCAGGATTTATCGTTTCTTGTTAAAGATCCATTTAATATTCGCATACCATAGAGCTTACATTCATTCATTCATTCATCTGTAATCTGTCAAGACGACTAGTCCACAGTCTCTTCCAGAACAGTTCCTCCACTTGATGCGATCTAGAGCTTTCTCCTTCAAATGACAGTATCCTCTTATGTCCCCAAGGTCATCCAGCATCTTCTTACGTCTTCTGGTCACTTCTATCCGCCCCTCTATCTTTCCTTCAATAACTTCTTTTAGAAGGCTTACATATAGAGCTTAAAATATATTTCTTCTTTACATTTTTCGGACTAAATTTTGTGTGAATTTATCATTTTTATTCGTGTTACATGTTCCGTTGAATTCATTCTCTTTTTTTATAACCAGAATAATATATATTTAAGGGTACAATAAAATCAAAACAAGGAGTAGCTTACAAATATACACGGATAAAATATTTGGGGACAAGAGTAACACGAAAACCTTACCCATGACAAAATTAAGGAGGATATTAAATTCGATGATGCTAGCTACCGTTTAGTTCAGAACAATTTGTGTTTCCATCTCATACTAGGACATAATTTTATATATTGTTCTGTATGGGCGTAATATTATCTTTATGACCATAGAGAGGACTCTTAAATTTAAGAGAAATGAGGAGAGTATTACACCTGAGAGGTAGGAACTGGAGGCTGGGGAAATCTGCCCAGTGAACAGCTCGATAAATTTACCCTTCACCAAACGAGAGTAGGGTGAAGGAATCATGGAAGATGAAATGGACACTGCATGTAGCGTGCGTGGTAGAGTAATGTATACTTTTTCCTTATTTCGAATAAAGTAATGAGCAGAAAACTTGGAAGGCCAAGACGTAGGAGTCAGAAAATACTGTCACGTGTATTAGTTATTATGAAGGAAGGAGACCACTGGGAAGACAAAGACGTAGGTAGGTGGACAATATTAAAATGGATCTTAGAGAGATAAAATGGGATGATATGGAATAGATAGATCTGGCTCAGGATAGGGACCAGTGAAGGGCTTTTGTGAACACGATTATGAAATTTCGGGTTCAATAAAATGCTGGGAAGTTCTTGAGTAGCTGTACAATTGGCGGCTTCTCAAGAAGGGCTCAGCTCCATGAATGAGTGTTAGTGATTACAGATGGGGTTTGGATTGGATCATTTGATTTATTCACATCTCATACAATGAGCTCGTACTTACAGGAAATACAGCGCTATCGCTGATTTGCACAATTTACAGTTCATCGTTACACACACGCTAGGATTCTCCGTCTTCACTAGTCGTATCCTGGTAACGGAATTACAACAGTCTCACTGTTTTTTGCCAGATTCACATTCAGTCAATTCTCTCTCTCTTCAATACGCATACTACATAAATCTCTCGCCTTTTACTCTGACTTCCTTCAGGCTGTCACTCTTATATAGTCGCGGAACGGACCACGCAGCACAGAAAACGCCGCTTTCTCTATTGTTGTAGAGGCGTGTTACCAGCTGCTTAGCAAACAGTTTCGGCGCGATCGACATAGGAAACGCCTTTCATTCTTGTCGCGTATTGTTATAGCTGTTTGTTTATTGGTTCGATACCCAGCAAAGGATATTCTTCTATTGTTGACAGCGCAATTTGGAAACTGTGTTTACCAAGCCGTTGTCTAGCAATGGTCATATGAATCACAATATTAACTTAGTTCGTACAGAAATAGGGTGCGTTGGCGTGGTGTACATTAATGCCACTGAAGACAGAACCCAGCAAAAGGAGGCCCCTTATGAAAATGGTAACTAACCATGAGGTTTCGTAAAAGGCGAGCAATTTCTTGGCCACTTGCCAAACTATTAGTTTCTCTAGAAGGAATCTACTATATCGAGTTCTTAAATAATAAATTGCAACATGTAGAGAGACGTTACTAGGGTACGGCACAGTAAACAACTTACCAGAGTAATAATGATTGAACACGCAAGACAGGAACACTTCACATCCATGGTGACGTCACACAACAATAGGAGGGCTGCGGGAAATAATGTTCTCTATATGGTTCGTGTGACAGCTACGCAACGCAACAATAAAATTCTTCACAATCTTCATAGTCACCGCCGTGAAAGCCTCAAATCTTACAACAATAAAATTGTTTGGAGATATATTTTGTGTGCGGTCCGTGTCGAGGTGTTATAAGCACGGTAAGTCTAGTTTCGTTAGTAACCCGTGTGGAGGCGGGGTGGAATACCTCCACCGTGACCCTGCTAGTCGTAGGAGGCGACGAAAAGGAAAGTCTTAAATCTGAGAGAGTAAAATAATGTTGCCAGTCCCACGGGGCTCGGACTCGAGAAAGACTTCGCTGGCAAGGGCCACCAAAATATACAAAAGACAGACCCGTTCTCTCATCAGAGAGGGTGCCCCACAAAAACAAGACCGTAAATGTCAAACGGTAATAAATATCTGGTCACATGCTCCAGGTGGGACTCGACACCAGGATTCACTGACATACTGACCGCCAGTCGCAATGTGACTTTGACTTTGAATTTATCTAGTTCAGTCTACGCCGTTGGAAGCCGTTACCAGGCGAAGACCGGGGAAGATACAGGAGACTTAGTGCGTGCTGTAGTAAATCGTAGATTGTGTGAATAAGCGATAGGGCTATAGTTACTTGTAATTATGATCTGTAAGTGTTCAATAAATCCAATTACCAATCCAAACCCCGTCTATAGTCATTCAATCACGTATACATGTATATATGTATAAATTATCCTAGCCCCTCCATTTGATTTCTTTCTCTATTTTGGGTGCAAATATTCTCCTCAGCACTTCATTCATTCCTCTGAGTGAGAAACCAAGTTTAACACCCATATAAACGGAGTCTAAAATTAAGTCTTTATGGATTCTTTATCAGGGCTCTCAGAGTAAAATTTCTTATTCATCCTAAAGTTAATTGCCTCTGTAGAATTCTCGCAGTAAAATTAATACATTGAGTTGTAAAAGAATTTAAGAGTTAAGATTCATTTTTCAAAGAACCGATTCCACTACAATGAAACCAGGTAATGCGTGAAAATAGACTATGACATAGAAGTAATCATTCTTGCACGATTATACAGAATGTGAGCTGCCACGGGGATAACCGTATACACAATGATGGAACCCCTGACGATGTACCCAGTGGATCTCACAATGACTTCTCTGCGAAGCCGCTTTTGTTCGACTGATTCTCATGCCGTGGAAGGAAATTACGTATCGTGTAGTACCGACATAATAACTTGCACTAGGAGGAGGGTGGGTGTGGGTTGTTCTGACAAAACATGAAGTGTAAACTAAAAGGGTCAGGAACGAGTCCTGCAGACTCAGCTGTTTGCTGTATAAAGACGTACAGATTAAAATACAAACATTAAAGTCTGCCGTTTTTGTTTCGTCTTATCTCGGATTAATTAATGATCATGTTCACAACTTAGAACCTGCAGAATCGAATGATAAGATGATTATGGATAACAAAGTGAAAAGATGTGAAAGGAAGCAGTTATTATGCCATCTGCTGTCTGGAGGTACAGAAGAAAATCGTGATACCCCTGTCAGGATAGCTATTGTAGGATAGAGGTGAAGATGAATTAAGCACTACACCATGAAGTTATAGCTTCTCCATTCTTGACCTCGGTGCTAGATGAAGGATATTGGTTAGTTTCACGGTCCGGCCGCTTTACCTTCAGGGAAAGAGCCCCCGAACCCAATGGACAGGAGGTCTGTTGAGTAGAAAAAAAAATCTCTCTTCTTACAGGAACTCGGACCCCGACTGTCCTGTCTGTATCCCGACTGAGTTACCCGACTCGTGTTTCAACCCAGGACTTCCCGAGTACAGAGCAGAAGTTCCTACCACTAGACCGTGACGTTATTTCGTTTCATTTCACGGGTCTTAAATCTGGTCTCTCGCCATAAGTGAAGCAAATGTACCGATGCTACAGGATTCAAGAATAATGTGTTCAGGATAACATGGGACCTAAGAGAGCAATATCAAGATGGTGACTGAAGTAAAGAAAAGTAAAGCTATTCCTGTACCAGGCCGTGAAGGCCCATAGGGTTATGAGATGTTGAGGGTCCCACATTATCTAGACAATCGGCTCTAAGGTGGCGGTAAGGTTGTCAGCCTTACGCGCCGGCCGCGCTTTACTCCCCAGGAAAATTAGAAAAAAATAAGGATCTTCATAATTTGTAATCGTCACAAAATGTTCTTAGTGAACACAAAGAAATATGGGATGGGATGGACATGTAACACATATCAGGTCCTATGATTAATTAATTAAGCACAATTCCATGATGACGTATTGGCGTGAAGACATGGCTTCACCATTCTTGTTCTCGTCTCTAGATGAAGGTGAATGCTCAGCTTCACGCCCATGCCGCTTTATCCCCGGGGAAACAGCCAATCTACCCATTAGATATGGGGCTGGGTAGGTCCCAGTGCCTGTCTAGAAAAGAGAAGAATCTTGCCCCTGCCCGGAATCGAATCCCGGCCATCCGGCTGGTAGCGCGTCGACCATACGGGCCGTGCTATCCCGGCTTGTAAATAGAGGCCTATATATGTATAGCTTCAGTCGGAAAAGCTTAAGGGAGAAGAATATTTTTAAGTTAGGCGTAAGTGAGAGGATGATATCAAAATTTATCTTAGGGAAATAATTTGTGAGAGTGTGGACCGGATATCCGGTCTAGAAAACCGAGATTAATGGCCGTGGGGATTCGTTGCGCTGACCACGCGACACCATCTATCCTCTAAAGCTGGCACTAACTTCGCCGACAAGCGGCGGTCGCTCGGTCGGTATAGTTCGCTTGCGGGCTAAAATCGCGGAGTTTGTGGACCGGATAAGTTCCAGTGGTGGGCTTCTGTAAATAATGTACTCTAATGTTAGGTCTGCCGATCATAGTGGTCGCGAGGTCTAAGGCATAAAAAGCCTTCTCCCTCTCGAACCCTAGGGTCGTGGGTACGAATCCCGTTCAAGGCGGGATGTTTACTATAAGGTTCTGACGGTGGTGTATAGCACACAGAGATGCTGGGTTTTCGGACTTTATCCATCGTCCGGATTCTGAATAACTAAGAAAAAGAAAACACGTTTCAGAAACAAGATCTGTTTCCGTCCTCAGGTGAGGGAAGACACCTACTCTATTGGGTCACTCAATCGTCCAGTGATTGAGGCTAGCTCTTCCTAAGGGACCCAACTCGGTATGCGGGAGGTACGTGCTTCGAAACTCAGCTGGAAGAACGGATATCCTCACAGAGGCTTTCCACATTCCCTAGATTATGTCACGACAGTTTCCTTCCGGTTCCTTTCCAATACACCAATCATTTGAGAATTCGACGCCATGTAGTCTGAGACACTGTCAGCTTCGTGAAATAAGCCGCAGAAATTAAACTGAGAACGTCTCTAGCATCAGGTCAGGTTCACCTCGCAGTGACATAGCGCTCTGGTGAGATGTCGCAACGCATGCGCGCCACCCTCTGGGCTGACAAAACAGTCTGAATCTACGTATATAACGCGGTATCATCGATCATGTTCAGTTCATGTTGGTAAATAGCGGAACGGATCCTGTGGTCGTTGCAGTCGATATCTGGCATGTGACGTGATGATGAATTGTCATTATCCAGCTGCAGAATATTCATAGCCCGTGTCTGACTGCAATGTAAACATAAGGGACCAAGATTTTTATTCCTACTTTCAGAAAAATTGAGGGCGTTTCAGTACAGGGTTCTGAGGGGAACATTTGGAAGAAAATAACAGGATGCTCGGTTAATCTGCATATTGATATCTCATAACTTGTATTCTTCACATAATATCAGTCAAGGTGAATATGTGGCATGCTTGTGGGAGTTGAGGTATTCCTACAAAATTTGGGTTGGAAAACCTGAAGAGTTAAGGCCACTTGGTAAACTTAACGGAGGATAATATTAAAATAGTAAAGGTAAAAGGTAGCCGCGCCATAGCTCAAGCGGTTAGTCGCTTGCTTCCAACCGCGGCGGCCCGGTGGGATTTGTGGTGGACAAAGTGGCACTGGGGCGGGTTTTCTCCGAGTACTTCGGTTTCCCCTGCCAATCTTCATTCCACCAAATTCTCTATCATCATAATCACCCGGGGCAGGCTACAATAGGCCAATCAGTGGCCGCCGTGCTGAGTGGCCCCAGTTGGACTCCACCCCCCACTAAGCGAAAAGGTAAAAGGTAAAGTTGTCCTTGTGGTTAACTAATTAAGCATTACGTCATGAAGCCGGGGTAGCTCAATCGGTATAGCTACTACCTACGAGCTGAACGGCCGAGGGGTTGGAGTTCCAGTCCCGATAGGATCAGAATTTTCTCTTCTCCATAAAGTTCAAACCGGCTGTGGGGTCCAGCCAGCCTCCTATCCAATGGGTACCGGGGGTCTTTCTCTGGGGGTAAAGAGACAGGGGCATGAAGCTGACCACTCACCTCCAGCTAGTGCCGAGGTTAAGAAAATATTGATCTATATATTCACTCCCCTCAATAAATAAAACAGGATATGAGTGCGTTCAACTGGATTACTATGGGGTTCAGTAGTTGGATATTGTGATCACGACTTTGGGAATTCTGTTCCATGGAGTCGGACATCGGGCAATTTGGCCTTGCTACCTGAAGCGGAGCATATAANTATACACGGTGCCAAATCCCAGAAGACTGCTTTCTTCATACTTTTATCTAGCTACCTCTATCAATTGGGCCAAACTGAGTAGGTTTTACCTGAAGACGGATACAGAATACAGTCTCCGAAATGTGTTTTGAAAAATAAATAGGACTGTGCTTTTAGGTAAAGACAGGAAGATGGAAAATACCCCAAAACGTAGTTTTTGTACTAATGTACCCTCGTCACAGACTTTCAGATCATGTAGACGAATGCCGATCGCATTAGCTCAACTCTTTCTGGAGGGAAGTTAAATAGGCTAAAAGCACGGCACTAAGATATCACCTAATGGCAATGCAGCCGGAGCTTAATCCTACTTATTTCAGTAAAAAGCAACTGATAAACTTGGAATTTACTATGAGGAGTGTCCCTTGCAAATATACGAACACAATTTCACAGAGCTGCAGTCCTTTTACAAACCGCCATGACATTACCGCAATCTATGACGTAACTTCCGTATGTTGAAACTAAACAGAGTTTCAGAATTCGAAAGAGATACGAAATGTGCTACGCGTACTTTATAGGAATGTTCAGTTTCAGAATTTCTTCATTATTCCACAATATTTTGTTAAAAATTCTGGGACTTGAAGCTGGCAACTCGTTCTTGGCACGCCCCCTTTCTGATCAGCGTGGCCCTCTTAACACGCTGGTGAGTAACAGGATGTCTTATAAATTTAACTTCTTTACAGATGATTATAAATATATGATCATTAGCACTTCCAGGTCTATATATCAAAAGCGGTAAAAGTCAGCAACCTCAGTATCTAGGGCTCCTTCATTTATTGGTGATCTTTGATGTTATATACTTTCGAAAAAACAAAGTTATATTCTCTGAAATTACTGGTTTCAAACCCAAGCCTCTTTTTCTATGCGTAAGGAATAGAAGATTTTTTGATACAGATGACTGGCTAATACAAACAAATGCATCGTGAATTAGCTTGAGGCAAAGCAATTTCTTGTAATAGCATAGGGGAATAAGGTTAAAATGACTGTAATTTGTAGTAATATTTATAAGTGTCCTATACATACTACAGAAAATTATGCTTATATTGGTTAGACTAACTAAATGCAAGTTTTCACTTTTTGCTACTATATTCGTGAAAATTGCGGCGTGTACTCTTATCTTGTGTCAACATCTTCAGTTTAATATGTCTCGGATACAAAACACAAATAAGCAAGGAAGCATCAGGTTTTTTAATATTACAAATAAATGTTTTATTTTTCGGGTTTGTTTTTATTTAATGGAATTTTTGCGTACGTTGCTCTAAACCGCCCACTGAATACCTATCACCTAAAGACTCAGCAAAAGGATTTTAACCCAGAAAAAGAGAGGCCCGTATACCATATATATATAAATTATAAAAGCGAAGTAAATGCACGTGCTGACTATTTCAGATGTAGCTCACTGAACACAATGCAAGCGAAAAACTGCTGACTGACCTCCAGACTTCAACAGCTCTAACATAAGTAACCGCTGTTTCAGATGATGTTCCTAGAGTAAACTATATTCCTCAAGTTTAATATTCAGGGCAGAGAATGAGACGTACACACGAAGGGCTCTAGGAGCTAGGCATCTCAGTCAGTACAGTCAGCAAGGCTACGCGGGCTGGAGGGGTTGATTTCGGACGGAACGGAGTTTGCTCTCACCGCTGACCATGCTCCAGGGCCGCGAGCCAGTCTGAGTGGCTGTAGCGCTTTCTCCAGGAGTAAGGTGACCAGGCCGTAAGACTAACCATACACCTCCATCTAGTATCGCAAGTGAACAAGGAAATCCGCACGTATGTCCCCAAATGAAGACCAATGTTCATAGTAGGTTGTCGAGCCAGTCCTGTGCCCTCGTGCGAAACAGATATGGTTAGCTGTGACTGTCAGTTGCACTGTACTGATAAAGCTCCCCCGCGTATCACACGAGGAAATGAGGTGTGCGCACACACAAAAAGGGCAGGAGTTGTCATGTTTCACAGAAAGGGTAGGCAAGGGGACAGAGAGAAGGGAAAAGGAAAATAAATTGAGAAGGAAAGATGAATAAGCGATTTCAGAGCAGTGAACTATAAGCTACAGAAGGCACGTCATCACGGAAACAAGAGAGAGAGAGGAAGAGTAAAAGGTACTAACCTTTTACATACTAAACAATGGCACAAACAGTATGCTACAACGGCATATTGCCCAAAATGCAGCGTAGCTATCACTGGATTGCCTGCTGAACGCATCCTGTTGTGACCCAAGTCCCTCATTTGGTGACGCCACTAGAAACACAAGAATACTCGTATGCCCCCTTCTCTTGAAAATTTCTGAATTCAAAGTCTGCTTTATATTTTTTATAAGAACATAATTTAAGATGCTTTAATTAATTTCATCCACTGACCTTTAATTAAAGACAACCCTAATCAAATAATATTGGAAAAACAATCTCGCTACGAGTTCATTGACGTGTACACAGAAGTACCTAACTCCCATAAATTGTGTCTAAAAAGGAACTGCCACAGTTCTACCACAAAGCAAAGTAACGTCATGGAATGTGAGCTCAATGGAAAGCGAAGGCCAGAAGCAATTTTCCGCTCTTGCTCTTGGAGGTGCAGAAGGCGAGAAGAGGCAACATGGCGCAGGCGCGTGACAAAGACATGAAATAGGAGCGATGAAAGATGCATGATTTCATTTGAGGAAGAGAGAAGTCGAAACATGCTGATACTGCAATGACAGAACAGTGGTGTTCAGGAGACTAACGAGATAAAGAAGCACTAACGCCAAGATCGTGAGAAAACAACCTCTCTAAATAACGAAATATAATATTCGATAAATTGTAAATTTAGGCTTAGCCCTAAGCAAATGATATTCAAGGGATTAGTCGAATATTGCTGCACGAAATGACGGGTTTGTCGTTTCTGAATTCGGTTCAGTGCAGCTGTTGCTCTTCGCAGCAACAATGCACTTCAGTGCGTGGAAAATCTGATTATTTGTAGCGCCTATACAGAATTCTAAAATGTATTTAAATTTGATTTCTGACAAGTCCTGGACAAATTTCAGAAAGAATTCAGAAGCTCTACTCTGGAATACAATCAGCGGACGTCAGAAAAACGTGAGGGGATCCATTAAATGTCCAGATAGAAATTTCGTAAGTGAATCTTGGACTAACAAACAAACAGAGAAATCAGAATGCTTACACTGGAATCTGATCAACGGATGTTAAAGGAACAATAAAAAGTAATTCTCTACGTAAAGGCCGCGCCATAGCTCAAGCGGTTAGTCTGGTCTGGTCTGGTCAAGTGGGATTTGTGGTGGACAAAGTGGCGCTGGGGCGGTTTTTTTCCCAGCACCTCGATTTCCCCTGCCAATCTTCATTCCACCAAATTCTCCATTATTATAATCACCCGGGGCAGGTTACAATAGACCAATCAGTGGCCGCCGTGCCGAGTGGACCCAATTGGACTCCACCCCCCACTAAGCGAAATTCTCCACGTAGATACAGTTCGACCGGAAGAAATTCGTCGAGGCCATATGCCTGGCAGGATGAAGTATGCAATCCGTTGCCTCAGAATTGCTTCTATTTCTGACATAATTCCATTGTAGCGAGAACCACGTTTTATTATTATTGCAACATTTCTGGCATTTTGGATTGCAGTCATTATTCCCCCTCTGGTGGAACAATAGAAAGAGGATGTGATCTTAAATTCCTAACAATATTCATTAATGTAATACACAATACAGAGTGAAATGTGTACCTTATAGGGCAGCAAATTATACTTCGTTATTTCTATTCCTACAAGCTCGTTGTATCTCTTACAATTATGTTTGTCCATCAATCATGTGTCATGACATTCGGAGAGGTTCTCAGTATGGCTCTGACAAAGGGAAACACAGATTATATCCATTGAAACACTATGTCAAATGTTGCAGTGAATGGCTTTTACACGATGATGTCGACTCCAGGCTGTCCTATATAATGCAGGCTATATTTATTGACTGTCACAGAGACAGACAGTGTCCCTGTCCTCGTGACAAACTTCAGTCTCAATTAATTTCCCGACTGACTTCGAGCCATATCTCGAACATCCTGGGCCGGTTTTTTTTTCCGCGCGTGGCAAGACATGCGTGGACTGAGGTACAGGCCGCTTTGAGCATGCGTTCTCCAACACGTAACAAATTCACTCTCTTTTTAATATTATATTGTAGCATCTTGTTGAACGTTATTAATTAAGTAACAAATGTCTCTGATGCTCAGTCTTACATGCAACACTTTTTACAAATTTTGTTTAAAACTTACTACATATACATAATGCGTCTTTTAAACTTATTTAAAAACCACATTGTCCACTACACGTTTCGACTGTCATTAGTTATCATCAGGTGTTTTAAAACTGTTCTGTGGAGACTGCCGTGCTTGCGTTTTTTCTCCTAATGTAGAATGTGTAGCCTCTTCACACATTTGTGTTTGTCATGGTGCTGCGTGTCTTCTCCCGCCGTGTTGTGTTTAAACCACGAGAAGGAAAAACACGATCACAGCAGTCTCCACAGAACAGTTTTAAAACACCTGATGACGACCAATGACGGTCGAAACATGTAGTGGACATTGTGGTTTTTAAATAAGTTTAAAAGACGCATTATGTATATGTAGTAAGTTTTAAACAAAATTTGTAAAAAGTGTTGCGTGTAAGACAGAACATCAGATATATCTGAAGAAAGCAGTCTTCTAGGATGTGGCGCCATGTAGATACTGTGTTAACCGACGTTTCGGAGGAACGTATAGCCTCCATCTTCAGGGTAGAAGTATAAAGAAAATCCAGCGTGAGCAGGTACTAACGTACTAGTCTGCGCGCGCTGGTTCCTCGCTCGCGGTTTTTCTTCTTTTTTCTTCTACTCTGAAGATGGAGGCGAGACGTTCCTCCGAAACGTCGGTTAACATAATATCTACACAGCGCCACATCCAAGAAGGCTGCTTTCTTCATAGTCACCGCCGTGAAAACCTTAAATCTTACATCAGATACATTTGTTAATTCAGTCTCCTTATTTCTTGTTTCTGCAAGTTACCTTCATTTGCTATTGCTTTGTTCTCCAGTTTTCTGTCATCCAGTCTTTGTGCAGAAGTCAACAATTGTGTTTTAATTCAGAAATTGAGATTTAACGCAACCAGTTCTTTTGTATCATCTCCTTCAGTAGAGATGGAGACCTCGCTACAGAGCTCAGATACCGTTATATTCTGATCAACTTTTAAGACGAAACGAAGATGCAATATGTGCCAAATGTTTAAATACGTGCACTTCTAGTTACGCTTTAGTACCATAACATGAAGATGTATGAGGGAAGTGGAAGTAAAACTCCACACATCCTTTACTTCGAAACTAAATAGAGCAAGCTGGTTGGCTTCATCCTTTGGCTTTTTGGTTTGGGGGAAGGAGCCACCAGGATAGGGGACAAGGTGGCCTACAAAGACAGCCCAAATTACATGGAGAAGGAAGGCATATTCTTGCCTCCGCCAAAAGCAGAACCCGGCTCGTTGAGTAGTATATATTATTTCATGATTAAATCTTAGGCTAATATTATAATTCCTTCAAACTGTATCTCATGTTTGAGACTTCATAAACCTTTGTAAATTTAAGTATTTCTGAGAAGAACAAATGTCTGTCCTCAAGTTACACTTGGGAACGTGTCCAGATCTGACGCGAAGAACATACTACGGAACATTCACTACAGATGGTACGTTTTTGGCAAGCCGACGACACATTCGTCTCTGATTTCATCTTTGGAACTCACGTTCCCGGCATAAGTAGCGGCAAGCATTCTGCGCATTCTTCGGGCCTCAGTATCAGTCGGTCTCGCCACAAGCGAGAGATGCGTGCCACTATCGTTTGTTTGTTGCTTGTATCTATCTCATGGGGGGGGCAACAAGACGGAAGGTTGTGCCACTTTGTAAACCGATATGTACTCCACCTTTAGATTACAGAACAATCGAGACTACTTCCAATAATGAATTAAGATCATTGCTATTTAGTTTCGACATTGACGGCGTGATTAAATAAACTTCTTAGCAAATTAAGGACAAATCAAATTCGGGGAACGTTTTACTTCCATTCGGTTAAACCGTTCCGCTTTCTCATCTAATATTTAAAAAGCGAAAATATCAAAATATACGAAATTATCATGTTTTCCTTTTGTTTTATATGGGTGTTACTGATTTCGCCGACAAGCCACGGTAGCTCGGTAGGTATGTTTCGCTTGCTGACTTAAAATCACGGAGTTAAATTTAGTCTCTTACTTAAACGTCTATGCATCAAGTCCGTCAATGATGCAACAATCATTAAAATGTTCACTATTTAACACTAACACGACATGTTTCGGCTACAGACGACCATCCTCAGGTGTTTCAATTCGTCCAAACTGTTACACTGCTTTGATGAGCGCTAAAATTGCGCGTTGCGGTCCACTTAAAATTACATAAATAATTAAAGTTCATTAACTTTTTTTTCTATTAAAATATTTCCTATAATCCTATTCTACCTCATAAGGGACGTCGTCCACTTGTCTGAAACACCTGAGGACAGCCGTCTGTGGCCGAAACAATTGCTGTGTTAGTCTTAAAAGGTGAATATTTTAATGATTGTTGCATCATTGACGGATTGGATACATAGACGTTTAATTAAACATGTGCAACAGGATGCTGAAATACAGAATTAGTCTCTTATCTTGAAGAAGGAATATACATTGGGGATGTTTTAGAACTGGGTGATGAGAAGAACATTTAAACTTAGCGAGAATAAATAATAGGTGTCTGGAGAAAACCACAGAATATGACACTTCGAGACTTGTACTCTTAACCGATAACGTCAGGGTTTGAAACCAAGGGGGATGAGTTTGATAGGACACACTGCACGCCAGGGTAGACGAAGAATTTGAGGTTTAGTCGGATATTCTGAGGAGGAGAGACCACGTGGGGGAACTAGGTGTAAACCGGAGGATAATATTAAGACGAATATTGGAGAAATGGAACGTGGAGATGTGAAATCAACTGGTTCAGGATAAACTTCAGCGTTGGGTTGTTGTAAAAACGGCAAAGAGTATCGGAGAGACTACTACGCTCTCAAGAAGGGCTATGTTCCGTGGAGATTACTGTGGTTCTGTGTTACTCAGATAAATCTGTCAGAGAATGTACGGTCTGTACTGTTTAATCCACGGAGAGGAATGTTCATTAAAGTTGTCTTATGAAATAGCAATTGGTTTTGAGATACTGCATTCCTAAAGTAACCGTTGACAACAAGAATCCTTGACTCTGTAGACCAGGCGAGTGTTACATGCAGCTCAATGCTACCGGAAGCGTATCGGTATCCGTAAGATACTTGACTGTTTTCTTCCTTCTGTCTGCCGTTTCGTACGCAGAGCGAATAGAGAACACCCAAAGGTACTGTGAAGGTTACTCAGAACTAATTTATACGGTAGCCACGGCTCTTAAAGCGATATGAAAATATTGCAGACTTTTCTAACGCGATTAGAATTTTTATTGCCGACAATTTAATGAAATGAGCAAATTTAATTGTTAATTCGTATGTTATTTCTTTTTTAAAGTTGTAGCTCTGCCTATATATCGTGATGCTGACAAGGAAAGGAAACATTTCGTGCAAAGTGCATGTACTTCTGCTTGTCTCAGAGAGTTATCTTCTGACCGGTACGTGACGTCATGAGATCACGGTATTGCTGCTACTTAAATGAAGTAATGTTTTTTCTATCTGTACGAGTAGATAAAAGACACGGGATAAATTAACCCATGTAGCGGGAATATGAAAGAACATTATCAAAAGCGAAAGATAATAACTTTTCGCTCTACAACAAAGCTTTGCTTACATTTCCCTACTGATGCACGCGCAAGAACACTCACCGGTGACATGTCCTACAGAACCACTGCAAAGTAACCGCAATTTGTGTCGGATTTGAGGTTGTCACAGCGGTGAGAGGTAATGTCTTGTAGTCCAGTAGCCGTTCACTGAAAAATCGAAGGAATATGTTCAGTGTTGAAGAATAAAAGCAACAGCTGACCAGCCGACAAGTAAAGCAAAGCAAGCTCACTCTTGGTTCCGAAACGTCGGTGAATGTCTGACATACTACATGGTGTTACATCCCAGACGTTACTCATTTAATGGATATTAGGAAGTGTCTTATTGCTGGCACACGTATTCGCAGACTTTCGCTGAACAGATACAAACCGGCATGCACTGTATTTACAAGCTTGTATCAGCCTCCATCAGCATTAGCATTTGGATGTACAGGCCTGTGAGAGAGGTTAGAATCGGCGAGGAGGATACAGCCAACTCTAAAAAGGTGCATTATCCAGACAGGCGCTGAACACCTCGGTGGATAACACAGCCTATACAACGAGTTTAGGAGCCGCGATAGCGCAGTCGGTATAGCGACTCGCTACGGGCTGGACGACCGAGGGGTCGAAGTTCTAATCCCAGTAGGGTCAAGAATTCTCTCTTCTTCAAGTAGTGCAGACCGGCTCTGGGGCCTACCCAGTCTTCTATCCAATGGGTACCGGGGGGCTCTCTTCCCGGGGGTAAAGCGGGAGGGGAATGAAGCTGACCGCTCACCTCCAACCACTACCGAGGTCACCCCCATACGCCTTAATGGCGTTGTACTTAATTAGTTGAGTACAGGGCAACTTCACCTTTTACGCAGCGAGTTTTGGAGTCAGAGCAACCGTGTATGAGCTCATGCGTCACGTGTCTGGGGAGAGGCTCCCGCGACCAAAAATTTCTTATATTGTGATTATAAATGAAACAAGATTATGCAAAATTATTTTCGCTCATTAATTACTAAACTGGATCGTCACGGTGGCTATTCGGTTCGAGTAGCGAACCGTTCAGAACCGCTGAAACATGGGGGATAGCGGTTTACAATTCGGCGTTTCTTATTGGTCGGCGGTTTTCTGTGATATGTTGTCCTGTGTAGGTACAGATCTCGAAATGTACAATCTCCTTTCCAAGGAACTAACTTCAAAATAAGTTCTGAATCGGAAAGGGCCAATGGACCGAACTGGCGTGACGTAGTTCCCGTAGCTCAGAGTGGAACCCAGGGCTCCTGTGAAGCTTCTCCAGCTTTCCCTCTGGTTTGTCAATGCCTTATGGACCTAATTGGTAGAAGATACATTACTAAAGTAATAGTATTTTCAAGTATTCGCGGTTTCGTGACTAATAACAACGGGTTATGGATTGAATGATTGGATTTATGAACACTTTCGCTCGCAATATCTCTCAATCACAATCAATTATAGCGCTCTCACTAATCTACCCAC